>NC_133309.1:817940-819778 GCF_012295235.1 Primulina huaijiensis | reverse complement strand
GAGCTTGAGAAGAATAAATGTATTGATGTTCGTCACATTCAATCAAGTGAAAACTCATCAGATCTCTTCACAAAGGCACTTCCTACGACAATATTCAGAAAGCACATATATAATATTGGGATGCGCAATCTACGAAATTTGTGAAGAATTGTTCGTGTCAACATGAGGGGGAGTTTACGTGACTGCACTCTTTTTCCCTTACTATGGTTTTATCACAATGGGTTTTTCCTAGTAAGGTTTTTAACGAGGCAGTATAAAAACACGTAATGAAGACAATCATTATGATCATCATCACAAGAGGGAGTGTTGAAAAATAATATTTAAAATGTGTGTATTGAATATTTGAATGTTGAAAATTAGGTAAAATTAGGTGTTGAATATTGAAATTTGTGTGTGCTGATGAAGGTAATGATGTAATTTATTTTTGGATTATTTGTAAAAATTTTCTATAAATAGATCTCTCATTTGTGAAAAAAATCACAATTGAGTTTAGAGAAAAATATTATAAAGTGTGTAGTGTGATAATTTTGAGAGTTTGAGATTTTTACTTTTTACCGTAAATTTTTACTTTTCACAACATAAATATCTTACATATAATGTATTTTTTTGAATAATTATTACGTAATAAAATTTATTAATTTGGTGGGGGCCATATATAATGGGAACAACATAAAAACTCTCTCACGGTCAATTTTGTGAGAGATATGTTATATTTGAGTCACTTATAAAAATTATTACTTTTTATTGTAAATATGAGTAAGTTGATCAATCTCATGAATAAAGAAATGTGAGACTGTCTCAAACAAATGGGAGAAAAGAATGGTTGTAATTAGGGGTGTTCATTGGTCGGTTCGGTTTTCGATTTTTTATTTCGGTTTTTTTCGATTTTCGATTTTAGAAATATATAATCTGATATCCGGACCATTTTCTTTCGGTTCGGTTCGATTTTCTACCAAAACGGTTCGATTATTTCGGTCAGTTAATTCTGTTTTGATATAATTATTTAAATTAATAATATAAATATATTGTAAAATATAATACGTTTACTTTTTACATGTTTTCTTAATAAAATATTTAAATATAAGGTCTAAATTAATTAAAGAAAACAACAATCAACTAAAAATTGTTCAAAATGGTTCTTCATTCACTAAATATCATAACAAAAGATATAATATAAATAAAAATATAAAAAAAATTATTAATTTAATGAAATTTCGGTTTTTTCGGTTTTGACATATATAATCCGAAACCGAACCAAATAAAATTCGATTTTAACATTTATATCCGAATTACAAAATTCGGCTTTCGGTTCGGTTCGGTGTTCGGTTTTTTTATATTTTATCCGAAATTTGAACACTTTTAATCGCAATCTTTATGATCTATTATTGTGTAAGTTTTTTTAGTTGAATACATAATTCTGTGGCTAAATTTCTTTCTTGAAATAAAAAGCAAATTAATTTTTAACAATTAATAATGTGCCGAAAGAGGCTTTTTTTTTAAAAAAAAATTAATTTATTTTTATAGAATATTTGTTTGGTTTTGTCAAAATAATTAGTACACAGTAGCTTAGGCATGCAACTTAATTTTTTTAAAGGGTAACTATTATTTTAATTCTATAAAAGATAATGTTTTAGTAATATAAAATTATTATACATAAAAAAATCAAATCTAGACCTTAATCCTATTTGCACAGTAAAATCGGTGATACTTTTGTAATTAAATTAGCGGAATACAGTCGGGTGCAATAAGTGTCTCTACTAGAAAAACATTTGAAATGTAGTGTCTGAGTTGTTGTGCATTTCTAAAGATTAGATTTTCATCGTTATTACCAGTTTTAT
>NC_133309.1:811714-817797 GCF_012295235.1 Primulina huaijiensis | reverse complement strand
TCTGCACACGCGGTGCGTGTGTGTACAATTTTTTTTATAATTATCGAGAGGTTAAAGTGACATTTGAAAAATTATCGATGGATTAAAGTGCTATTTAAATTATTGAAATTTAAAAAAAATACAAAAGTGAAAAAAAAAAAAGTGTTAGTTAAATTTTAAAAAAACAAAAAATCAAAAATGTAATATTGGTATTCTGTAAGGGCAAATTCGGAAAAAAATTTTGGTGTCTATTTTGTCTCTATTAGGAACATTCTTAATATATAGTATAGATATAGGAATATTTCAAAAGTGTACAGTATTTTATATACTAACAAAAATTTATCAATCAATTTAAGGGAAAATAGTCCAAATGTTTATGTAAGTTTGCTTGTTTTTGTGTTTTTGTCATATAAATATTTAAATTTTGGTTTTGGTTCGGTAATTTAACTTATGATTTGACTTTTGGTTTTTTTTTGTCGAAGTATTGATGTAACGTCGAAAAATACTATCACAGAATTAAGAAATAATGATGTTACATCGAGAAATGATGATATATGCTAGGTAAATAATTGTTATGGAAAATAAGCATTAAATTACGATAAATATAATATGCAATATTTATTGAAATGTATAATGTATATGTATGAACTTATCTTATATTAATTAATTATATAGTTTGTGTATTTAAATAAAACTATCACCGTCGTCTTAATTATTTCAAAATTTCTGCCGACACAATAACATTGTCTGTTGCATGGATGCAAATTAACCATGCAATATTTCCTTTCTATTTAAACATGGAAAATGCATGAAAAATTATGTGAAAAAAATGCATGAAAAACTGATCATTTTGTGTATGATAGATCTTAATCTGGATTGATATATTGAGTGGCGAATGTTCGATAGAAGGACGAAGATAATGCAACTCAAATTTTTTAAATTGTACAGTAATTCAAACATCATGTGATGATATGTGAAAATTTCAATTAAAATCTTTTTTTATTTTAAATTGAATAGATATTGTCACGCTCCGAAACTCAGGGTTGACACCGGCGTTGTTTAACAATCACACAATCGAAACAACAAGCTTTTGTAGCACAGTGTAAACGTAAACCAGTTTATATATCATAATCTCAAATGAAATAACAATTGTCTTTACAAAACCGAAATCTCAAAAACAACAGAGTTTAAATGCGGAAACGTAAAACTAAATAAGATAATAACTTTAAGCTTAATCTAAATTCTCGAACGTTCACCATCCCCAGAACTGTTCGGACTCTTCCTATTCGAGTTCTTCTTCGAGCTTATCTGGGAAGGGTTGTAAAGGGGTGAGTATTTGGGAATACTCAGCAAATGTGGGCATATCGAGCACAATAAAACAACATGCATAAATTTCGAAAAAACATGACTTGCGTTCATAATTCATAACACATGCATAACTTTTATCAAGCACTGAGATTTATCTATTTTTTATGGTTTAATGACGTCAGTCCCTAATTTTTACTCCTCTAAGGGGGCGAGGCCGTATAGCGGTTATGTCCCCCACCGCGTAAGGGTACGTCATGGTTGGGATTCCCACCCATATACAGTCGACTCCTCACAGTGCTTTAAAAACCGTATGACAATACAAGAAAGAGTAGAAGAAGAATTGTACTCAACTATTTTTTTCAAAACCGAAAATCACATATGCATAAACCGAAATTTTAAATTTTAAAAACAGCCCACTTACAGTATATATTGATGTTAAAAACGTAGGTGTTTGGCTTCGGGAATTGAGTCGCTTCTCGTTCTTGCTCGGACAGCGCTTCGGCTTGATTTTTAGGCTAACTGCGGGACGATTTTTGGACAGAGTTTTGGCTAGGGGAGCTGCTGAATTTCGAGAATTTCAGCAAGGGATTTTCGAAAATTTGGTGTAGGGAATGCTAGGGGTTGATGTACTATTTATAGGAGATGATGGTGGAGCTAAATTTGGTACTCAAATCCTACCAAAATCATGCAAAATCTCATAAATTTGGCTCAAATATTCCTTGCTTAATTTCGAAAATATGGTGGCCAATTGAGGGGATTTGCTTCCAATTTTCTTGTAGCTTATTCTTGCATGTGATTATATCTTAGGCACCACAATATTTATGCACCATGTTTAGTGGATTTTCGAAATTTACTAAGTCTAAGCATCAACATATTTAGGCATAAATATTGTAGAAATTTCGAAATTCTCTTGCCATATAATGCCTAAATTCCTTGTATATTATCTCCCAATCTACAATTATTTCTTACCAAATTCGAAAATATGATTGCCTTAATGTAGATATCATTAACTTGATATCAAAATTTCTCACAAGAATTTCAATACAAGGATGAACAATGTATTCCCAAAAATCCAATATTCTAATTTCCTAAAAAAATATTAATTGCAAGGTTGATTTGATTGACCAAAATATTCAGTCCTCACAGATATTGTAACATATTATGCAGAATTATATGAATTATATGCTTTTGGTCCACTAATTCGAAGCTTTTTTATCTTTTAATAATTTTTCATTAGAGTGATAACGTGATATCAGACTCGTAAGTAATATCTGTTTTCACACAAGTAATTTTCAGTTTCATATCATCATCTTTCGATGTCACATCGATACTATAGTGAACAGGAGCTAAATTTGACGGATAAGGGCATAAATTGACTAATAAGAGAGGGAAAATATGAAAAATGTGAAAATTACTTTAATTTATGGATAAGTTGGTGCCATTGTCACTTTAGATTTAAGAACATGAAATTGTTTTATAGAATATATCAATATTTTAAAATATATACAGATCAAGGCATTTATATAATTTTTGTATACCTGATCTCATGCATAATAATGACAATAAATTTTTCGGCTTGTACTTCTGCAATCTTTAACCAAAGATTGGGGGAAATATATAGGAAATCCATTCAAAATTAATGGTTGAAGAACAAAGTTATTACAAGCCACCAACCAATTTAATTTCTACAAATATTTCAATTCTTAATGAGAAATTCCTTGCATGACTTTACACACACACACACACACATACATATATACTATTGTTAAAATTGAGGTATTAATAGTAAATATTTTGGTCTTTCATGTCATACCAAATTTCCCCCCGTAATATCACTTCTCGATAGATAACATTATTATTTTTAATAAAATCAAAACACAATAAATTATTTGTTCTTTCTCGAGATCAAGTTTATTCGACACCGACGCTGTTCAATAATCATGTAATCGTAAAACAACAAATCCCTTAGTAGAATATAAAACAAAACCAGTTTATATCCTCAAATAGAATAATTTTTACAACATAACCCCTAAAATGATAAAATTCTGCATATGCGTTTTATAACTTAAAATAAACATGAACTAGATTAATTCCTTCATGTATACAATACCAGCCCCAAAACTGGATTTGTTCCTTCCCCTCAATCTGTTCTTCGGAACTCAACCTGAGTGATATGGTCGTCACTCTGTAACTGAGGACCGTTCGAGCATATACATATCAAACATATATAATTTTCGAAAAATTCATACCATGCATAACATATTTTGTACCACATATTATAAATATAACGTAAGCATATCTTGGCCTATGCACCGAAATTCCTCTATTTTTCATGATTTAATGATATCAGTCTCAAATTTTTACTCATCTAAAAAGGCGAAGCCATATAACGATTACAATCCCACCATATAAGGGTCATAAACATATCTTATTGGAGATTCCCATCAATATTCAGTTGAATCCTCACAGTTCCGAGCAAAAGATAATCGTATCACAAGAAGAGGTAGAAGAAGAATTGTGCTCGACTGAAACTTTTAAAAACGAAACAATTCATATGCAAATTATTTTAAAACAGGGTAATTATTTGGCTAGGAATTTTGAATTCCTTCTTGGATCTAGACTGTAGCAGAGCTTCGATACTTGGCAGAACTTGAAGATCAGGAAAACTCGAAATCTTGAGTGCACTCATGGAGAAAACTTTTGAAAATTTGAGTGAAATTTGGGTGTGAATTTTCGAATGAGAGGCTTCTTGTGATGCCTGAGGTCGAAAAGGGTAGGGATGATCATCGGGCCATGAGCTAACACAAAACAATGAACGGCTCCTGACATGCTTTTAGGTGAAGGAAACATGAAAGAATCGATCTCACACTGGAATGAGAGGGACTCCAAAACTATTAAGGCATGAGATTATGCAGTTGAGGAGTGCTTAAAAGATTTGATAAGTATTACTCATATCAAGAAGGTGCATCTTCTTTTCGCAAGTTCATCAAATAAAACTCCAAAATTAAACGTGTTTGACTTGGGGTAATTCTGGTATGGGTGACCCCCTGAGAAGTTTGCTATGGTGCGTGTGATTGAAGATATAAGCACGCTGAAAAGGTTCGTCTTGGTACAATGGGACATCCGTTGAATATGGGGTGTTACAGTTGATATCAGAGCCGACCTCTATTAATACGGTGTGTTTCGGGGACGAACCAAACGGAAGCTGGTGGGCATGTGACACCCAAGACCGAAGAGGACGGGGGGTGATCGTAGGTGTCATGAGGTTGCACGAACAATGAGCGGCTCCTGACAGGCTTCTAAATAAATGAAACATGAAAGAACCGATCTCACACTAAAATGAGAGGGATTCTAAAACTGTTCAGGTATAAAATTGTGCAGTTGATGAGTGCTACTGATCATATCAAGAATGTGCGTTTTCATTTGGAGAACTAATCACATAAGAACTTCAAAGTTAAGTGTGCTTTCTAGGGTGCATGTGAGTAATGATATAAGCACGCTGAAAAGACTCGTCTTGATGCAGTAGAGGGAGTCGTCGAATTTGGGGCGTTACACTTCTCTTATTTAATGGTTGTTATCCACGTAGTATATTATCTTTGCGTTTAAAATTTTGAATCAAATTTTAAATCTAAGATAAATTATCATCCTTTATATATTCCTTAGATAGGATTTTCGAAAAATCATTTCCTGCTACGCCTAGAATTCGAATTTCATGGCTAATTCTCAGTATCCAGAAGATCTTTTGTTACGTCGTACAACTTAATTTATACATTTAAATTTTCGAATTTTCCCTATGCATTTTCGAATTTTGATGATAATTTATGCTCAATATAGGATTCTTGATTTTCTTAAATCTTGATCTTCTTGAATTCTTGGCAGAAAACTTTTGACTTTTGCATGCATGCATTTCTTTATCATGTAGACTTTTATTTAACTTATTGATCTATCTCTATTTTTGAAAATTATCTATATATCTACATGATAATTTCAAAAATATAAAATTGAATTATCCTCGAGTTCGAAATACACGTGTATATATTCAACATCTCCTTATCTAAATTCTTAGAACTTGACCTACTTATAAATTTCCCAAAAATAAAAATATAAGTATATATACTATCATCTTAAATTTCGAATTTCATATATACTTTTATACAAAAATTCAATTATCTCACACAACATCATATAATCTTAAATAAAATATCTTGGATAAACCCATGACAACTTTAAGTATAAAAATAATATCTCAAGTTTTTAAACATTTGTGGGTTTTACATTATTGATTAAAAAAAAATAATAACTTATACATTCAAACATTAACTTTAAATAATTAAAGTTGTTCTGATTTCATTAAATTTCATATATAATTTACTAGTCTTTGTATATATATGTGTGTATGATATTTTTAATTTGTGCAATATAATTTCTCTACCAGTCACAAGCTTGTCGTTTTCTGACAAAATTATTTCACCAGGTATTTGGATGGGTAAAAAAAATCGACTGTCGTGAAAGATTTGAGCTACATAAATAAAGCTTCATTTGGTAAATAGCCAATACAAAAAAAAAATGAATAAATAAAGCTTCATTTGGTAAATAGCCAAAACAATTAAAAAAAATAGAATTTTTTGTGGCCGAAACTTGAGAATTCTTAGTTACATTATTTGCCTTTAATTTTTTTCTTTTCTTGTTTGAAAAGATGTGACGGTGCCGTACTCACAGCTAAATATCCACCTTCGACTATTGCAATGAATATCATTCTGTCGGTGATAGAAAAATCAGAAATGAACATATATATA
>NC_133309.1:734304-811384 GCF_012295235.1 Primulina huaijiensis | reverse complement strand
ATATATTGTTTCTGTTTCGAATGTGCATAAGAATAAACATTTATCAATACATTTGATGTTCATATTTTTTTCAGTGAACTTTACATGTAAAGATAAATATTCGACTTTAGAGACAAAATTGAGGTATCATCGGTGGTATGAAATTTTCTATTTACACACGTGTATATGTACAGTTTTGATATATTTTTTATATACATTGTTTATTTATGTGAGCATCGTTGAAGTGACACTCACATGTTGGATGTGATTAAATACATAAAAATTGTACACGGTAGATTCAACAATATAAATATATTTTCTTTATTTAATTGATATGATTTCTTATCTTAAATAATTTTCCTAATATATTCTTCCTTGTTGAGATGATATTTAATATTTAATTATGGTTTTGCCTTTATAGATAATTATGTTAAGATTTTATTGTGATAGAATATCTTTCTTAAATCTAATTTCATTCTTGATAAGATTATGTGGAATATTGAGTTTGTCTTTTCTAGATATTATATTTATGATAAAGATCTTGAAGATATGATATTATTGATTTAACTCTTGATTTCTTTATTTTCTAGATTTCCTTGTGAGATGAGGTGAATTATAAATAAGAGAATTATCCTCATGCAAAGGGGGAAGTACGTGGGAGCTTAAGAGAGAGAGGAAGAGAATAGAGAGAGAGAAGAGTTATTTTTCGTGGAGATTTTCGTGAGGATTTTTTCGTGAATTGTTTTTCGTGGAAGAGTTTTTCGTGGAGGAGAGATTTTCGTAGGAGCTTTTTCGATATATTGATCGTGTGTTTTTCACTCTTCACTTGAAAGTTTTCATTGCTGCATATTGTGTGCACTTTGCTCGTCATGAATTTCTGAGAAAAATATACTACAAAGACGTTGCTGTTTTGAAAAGTGCAGATATCGAGTGTTGCCTTGAATGTTAGGAACATCTGCAGACAACATCCGTAACGAAGTTGGCTGAAGATCGTTTTCGTGGAATCCCTTTTGGTATCACGTTTTTAGCTTTCTTGTTTAAGTTTTATTCTGGTTATTTGTTTTAGAAAGCATTTGTTTTCTCAACTTGTTGAGGAAATTGATTTTTGTTATAATCACTAGTGATAGGTTTTTGTGTAAACGATTTGGTTTTCTAGTGATTAATTTTTGCCATAAGGCACCGCACAAGTATTTATACTTGTGCATGTGTGCATATTTAATCTTGTCCATTTATTTATTTTAAGCGAATTTGTGTTACAAACTTTAATATTCTGCTGTNAATACACACACACACATTATTACCAGAAACGTAAGAAAAATTTAATTTAACAAATAGATAGCATCACCTGATCTTTAAAGATTCTGTTTGACTTAATGCAATGCTTCATATCTTATGAGTAATTTTAATATATTAATCTGTCTCTGATTTCTTTCATGAATTATACATGTTTTTGTCATTTTCCATTTATTTATTTATATATTTATTTACTTAATTTCTTCGGTGAGGATGGCTTAAAATTTTTGAAAAATCGAATTATTATCTTTTTACTAAAATTAATATAGATTGTTATATAACTTTATTTTTTTAAAATTATATAATAACTCAAATGTCACGGTTTGATCACTCTCATAATAAAGTCAATTATTGCACTTCAACCACTCGTATAATTGTTTTTTTTAAAAAAAAATATTTTCTTAACTTATAATTCAATTCTTCTATATCTTGAGCCGTTGGATTGGGGGTTAGATCAATTATGGCTAGATCTACAGTTATATCTAATTTGTTTCCTTGAGTGGGTTTATATTAACAATCACGGAAATATAAATAATTGAATGTTTGCAAGTTTTAACATATTACAAATTTTTACTCATTAAATTAGTAGAAAGTAATCAGTAATTCGATCCATGTTCTTGTTATTGGAATAAATTAGACAAGGGATCAAGCAATCTTGCTGATTTTCTCAATCTAATAAATGAGGAGTCTACGTTAAAATTGTCTGTCATATGCCTGATCATCGAGTATGAATCAAACAAGGATAAATTTATAAGAGAAAAAAGTATTTTTAGTCATATATATTTAATTACTTCTTGGTGATTTTGATTTTGTATGTTATCGATTTTCATTCTTAGTCCTTCATATTTCATTTTTTGGCAATTTAGCATTTTTTACCGGGAGTGCTGATTTGACACTCATTGCACAAGTAAACACCATTTTATGGCAAAAATACTAAAATGTTGTCTGATCCAATTTATTTCAACTTTCATATGCTATTAAATTTCAATATGTACGATTTTTTATATCTTTATTGATGATTGGCTTTATCATCGATATTTTACAGCAACTGAAACCTCATCTGATGCTCATGCTCGAGCTATAACCCTAGCTGGGCAACTCAATATTTTTTTTATCTATGGGAGCCCCTTAGAGAAAGAAAGAGACATGAAAATGGAGAAATGGACATTTACATAACCTCTGTTTTCCTTGGGTATTGGAACATTAATATCGTCTCTAATTCTGATATATTTTAATACATATTTTTAATACACATCTAAAATTATTTGGTTTTAATTATTTTAATTTCGTACTTTAAAATAGTTATTTCTAATTCTTACCAAATAAATTCAGGTTCTCAAAGCTAGGGATATTATCGACAGTAGAAAAATGATAAGATTGATATCTAAGGGATATGAGACAGCACAAACAGTTAGGCATGCACCTCAGCTCCCAGTCTCATGGTTCTAACTGCCCGATCCATTNAAAAAAAAAAAAAAAAAAAAAAAAAAAAAAAAAAAAAAAAAAAGTTGCGATTTGGCATGTGTGTGTGTGTGTGTGTATATAATTCAATACTAATATAAAATAATAATTTTAAAAATATAATTCCATTTTATTATCTACACTCCAAAATGGGTACAAGCCAAATTATTATCAATTATAAAATATACTTGGAGAGTGTTAATTTTCAAAAAAGAAGCTTGATCAAGGTTTTTTCAACAAAATTTCCTCAATTTTCAATCTTTTAAAAATAATACATATTTAATAAAAATGAAAATAAAACACATGAATGGAAATGAAATAAAATTATTAATTTGTTATCGATTATATGATTAATCTTTTTTTTTTCTGTCTTAATTAATATATTAATACATTTTTAAAAAAATAAATATTTGATTGAATAAAATTTAATATAATGGGAATTGTAAATGATAATACCATTAGTTCATTATAAAAAAATAAAAATTAAAGTATTTTTTTTGTCATTATTATTATTATTATTATATCATAAAATTATTATTATTTTATTTTAAAAACTCATGTATTTTTCCAATATGACGGATTTGGATCCAACTTGAATCGAGCTCTGTCATGAGAAATGGGCCCCTAAAGACACTTGAAATTGGGCAATCATCTATATATTAAATTTTATAGATATATAAAATAATATTTATGTGAAATATTTAGAGATTATTTTAAAATTAGAAAAAATTTGCAATGATATTTTATGTTAGCGGTGATATGATATTTTTAAAAAAAAAAAAAAATTTCAAAAGTCTCATGCACCTACTTAGACAGATTCGTCCTCGACTCCCTCGAATCGTTTACTTTGCGTAAGTAATGTGTGTTAATAATATCAGCCAGTAGTTGTCTTTCTTGTATTTGTACTTACCATTTGCTTGACAATGGAGTTTGATGTGTCATTACATTTGTTGCATGTATACCTAGTTTCCTATTACTTTGTGCTTCTATTTACTGATATTTTTTGTACATGCCCATTGCTTGTAAGTTTGGTTGACGACATGTGACGTTGATCTAAGCATTGTCCATGGGCTGTAATCCAACTCTCTGATGAACTTGACGCTTATGCATTGGTGTCCGTCAAGGCAGTACGCAACACAAGTAAATCAGCTTACTCTATGTTTGGACTTATGTACAACATTCACTCAAAACACTTTTCTCGTTCCTAGGATTTATGTATTACGCTTATGTCGCACCTCTTTCCCGCATACACTTTTATGCACTGCACTTCATTCAGACCCTTTTTCACACATATATTTTTATTTATTGTGCTTGTATGTGGTGGCTTCGCTTTATGTTTGGTGACTGTTGGTTTGATATTGTGATTGTTGGATGTTGGTCGAGAACTGGAGATGAGTTTGTATGTGGTGTTGGATGTTGAAGGGGATTTTCTTATATCTTGAGCTAATTAAGCTCACTCCTTACTCTTCTTCCAATAAAGCCATAAATTGGATTAACAACTCGTCACTTATGATTATTTCTTTAATTGATGTCATAATGAATCAAAACATATCCAATCCCATAAAAGTGGTCTAATGACCAACTTCATAATTAAAAAATTTCCACCTATAGAACTTAACATATATTACAGTGGCACTTATAAGATACTCGATGCAGGTAATTTAAAATGACATTCTCATCTCTTTCTATTTGTCTTTTCATTTATTATTTTTGGAATTGGCCGCACAAACCTAACTTCCCCCTAACATCATCCTCTTATATGATTTTCCATGTAGCTCGGAGGCCCACCCCATTGGTTACCACTACGCAAATAAAAAAAAAATTCACAAAAATGGCTATAGAACCTACTTTCTCCATAATTTTCATAAAACTCACTAAACATAACAATAACATCAAACAGAATTGTATGCACAAGTGGCCGCATGGCCAACTTTCCACTTGATAAAATCTATTTTCAGGTAGCCAGTAGGTCCATACGTTAAATTGTTACCGTTCAAATAATAAATCAATTCACAAAAGTGGTTCTAGAACCTACTTTATCAACAATATTTTGCAATATTCAAGTAATAATAACAAAAATAAAAATATATGCCAAATTGACTATAAAGCCAACTTCCCGCTCGATAAAACCTCTATGTTTGCTTTACTCATTCCTTTGTTCGTTCTCTTCTCTCATACTTGGAAAGTATGACTTCAAATATTTGTCATTTATATATCTGTCTCATATCCTTTCTCAAGTGTTTTGCCTTATCTGGTCCAGAATATGATACATCCTTTAAGTGGAGGTGCATCCTTGATCCTCAAGGAGATAATTCCCTAGAAGATGACTCCTTATGGTACCATTTCCTTCCTTCATTATCAACTTGATTATTTTGATTTTAATTCGTGGTTCCTTTCGAGAAGTATCGGTTCTTCGGCCTAAAAGTCATGGACTCCCACATAACTCTCCTATCCATTTCGACAAGAAACCATCTTTTGGTCAGGACTCCCCGTTTCAACGCCTTCAATTTGCTATTGCTTTTTTATCTTGAGAAATAATTGCTTTAAATATTTATCCTTCATGCACTATTTTGTATGGTTGGCCAACAAAAATTGATAGTCAACTAATGCAAATTAATTTTTGAATTTTTTCGACAAAAGATTTTTAGAGCCCTCAAACTTCCCCAATTTAATTGCTGTGTTGGGATGATATTAGATGTTTGGGACGTGGTGATGAGTTGGTGGTACCCTGAACCTACCACCTTCTTCCAATTCTAATAAAAGCAATGAGTTGGCCTAAAAAACTCTTTGTTTCTGAATATTTCTTCAATTTATTTCATAATGAATCAAAACACATCCAACTTGATAAAAAGTGGCATCATGGCCTACTTTACACAAAATCTTCAAACATAAAATTCCAGTACATACCACAGTAGCCAATATCTATTCACGCGGAATGACAATTGAAGAAACCATGAAATACTTATAAAATTTGAATATGTTCCCTTGGGAGAAGGGGAATCCCTCCACTCTGCCCCCACTCCTCTATCCTGCCCTGGCTTATTTAGCTGAGTGACATTTTTCATATATTGACAAAGTTTCATGCCAATTGTGTCGACACTTGACTGACCTCATGTAGAACATTCTGCCCCATTTGCATGCCACCATCATCAGAATCTACACCATTGCTGTTGGCTCTTGTTTCTTCATCTCCACTATTATCATCTTATAGATAATCCTTAGCGTCATCGTTAGCCACAGAATTTGGCCTTTCCTCTTCTCTTCTCCCCTCAGTTTCTCATCTCCAATCTGCCTCAGAAACACATTTTAATCAACTGCACCACCAGAACACAGCTCAAACTGCTCTCGACCTATCGTCTCAAAGGTCTCATATTGCTTTCACATGTAACTTATCCACTATCACCTCCCAATTCCAGATACCCAACTCCATATCCTCCAGGCAATGGTAGTTATATGGATTACGTGAATCGTTTCTCTTAGCTTCTACTCAAACTCTTCCACAGTGTTAAAAGTGTACACATTTGATCAGAAAGCTCGTTAAGAACTCAGGGTATGGTTGAATTGAAAGTTGAAACTGTATCCTCTTCAAGGCAACTGGAGATTGTTCATCCACACCGATGAAAACGATCGCAGAAGCCAAGATGATGGTTTTGAAGTCTGAAACGATGATATTGTGTGGCCAATCAGCTCGCCTATCTACGAAGCTGCTGTTTATTGTACACTCAATACCAGGATCCAAGTCTTACTGGGTGCATGAGTGAATAAACTTTTAAAAGAAAATTTGGGTTTCCAATATGACACTCAGACCTCATTTTTGTACACTTTGTATACCTGTACGGTTTGTTATCCTTATTCTGTCAAGTTTTTGTCCGCTTCACAGAATTAGGCATCTTTCTTTCAAGTTTTCGAGAATATCACAAATCCACTTTACCATTGACATTGAAACAGAACCGACCATAATTAAAGTTGACAAAATCTGTGCATGAGCACATCAGTGCAACTGTGGAGTGACAAATTTGATCTGTTGAGTTGCTACACATAATAAATTCATGGCACAATACAATAAAATAAATGACATGAAGATACACCAGGATGTGCCTTGAATAGCAATCATTCTCTATATCTTGTTTGTGTTGAGTTTTGCTCTATAGGAAGCTCTCGATGTCGAGTTCCACGAAAGAGCAGGGGTCCGGAATATCAAAGTTATCCAACACCTGATGCCATACAAACAAATATGCATGATTTACCCTTCCTACCAGCCCAACCGAACAAAAAATAAACTCCGAAGTGATTTTACTTCTATGTTCAAGTTATGTAGACGGAAAGGATGAATTTATTTCTTGCAATTTCATAAAGGTTGAAGCTTCTGGGGAAAAAACAAGACCAATGTATGGCTGTGTTTCAAATGTTTTCTAGGAAATTTTTTCTAGAAATGTATTTTGAGAAATTGAATCTGAAAATATCATATAAGTCTATAGCATTTTGTATTGTACAGGCTAAATCAAGCCAGGAAATGTTGGTTAAAATTTAGGTTCACATCAAACATTTGAATTACTATTTATTGAGATTGCAAGTGTATAAATCGTGAGTCGTTCCATTGTGACGTGAAAGGGATTTTATATACCTGTGGGTGGACAATACCAAAAGTGCCTATTTGTTTTCCCATATAAATGACGTTCGCTTGTCTACCTGGAAGAAACTCAGGCTCCTGCAGCATGGAGATACAGTAATTATCATATTTCATATTCCTTAAAAAATTCATACAATGATCAACATTGTAAAAATAGAAACGATAACAGCAAACATACGTCTGAACTTTGAATAGAATAGCCTGTTTTGTCCCCAGGGGCCACAAATGGAGTTCCGATGACTTCCATAATTCTATCCACAAGACCGTGTATCAGCTGAAAGAAAAAAAAACAAAGAGTGAAAATTTCAGTCAAGCATTGGTGGATCCTCAAACTTAAGCTGATCGATGGAAAAAGATAGTTATTTGAACAATTAACAAAAACAGAGATCGACACAATGTGACTGTTATGGGTTTGGGTTAAGGGTAGTGGGCTGGGTCCAAATAGGGGGTAGTTACAGAAATAACAAATAAAAGAAGGGGATTGGTTATTTTGGGAGAGTAGTTTTTGTTTGGAAGTAACGTTGCTGGCAATTGCTAAGAAGAGGGAAGATAATTCTGTGAGGAATATTTTCTGCTCTAAGGGGCCATACTTTTTGTGAGAATTGATCATTATCTTCTATGTAATTTTTCTAGTTTAGTTCATTAAATTACAGTTTCTTTTAAATCGTGTTTTGAGTTTGTATTAGTGACTTCAGAATATTCATGATAAAACCATGCAACTCAGATTAAAGCTAAATAAAGTGCTTCTCAAGATATCCCAACTCCAAAGATTGGGATAAAGTAAAGCAGGATGTTGTGTAGGTACCTCGAATCCTGAGGTAGACCCACAATATAGAGCTGCAAGATAACGACGATTTGAGGCACCTACATCTTTCGTCTCGTTAAGCAGCACCACATCACCCACTTCAAAAATCTAAATCAAAACGATATATGTATATAGTTTAGAAAAGAGAAAGAAACATGACCCGATATTCTAAAACACATAAAACAGAACAATAATCATCTCTCATACATGCACATCAGCAAAATAAGAAAACCAGATTTCACAGAGGGACAGACTGACTGAACATGCCAAAGCAGACGTCTAGAATTGCTAGAAACTATAGGTTCATAATATCTAATTTATTCTAGCATTTTAATTTCCAAAGCTCTATGCAGAAAATGCTCTCGCAGCTCTGTGTTCATAGCATCAGCAAGATAAACGTGCAAGGGCCTTCTGTGTCTCTGCTTATAGAAAAAATCTCATAATTGTCATGACAAGACTTATCATCAAATTATGGCATGACAACGAACATGGAATGCAATTCAATTACCTTTATTGGTTTTGGATGGTCTTTATTGTGCCCGACTGTTTTCAATATGCCCGGCATTAGGCTCGTACGGACCACCTGAAAAATTATAAAAATGAACGGACATAGGCTAAGAGTATGTTGATTTCAGAGAGGATGACACGAACATGGACAAACACACATTAGGGGCGATGTTGAGAAGGGGGTTATCCTCCGCAGTACTATAAATCGGACAATAAAATTGGGAGTCGGATAACAATTTTCTCATGAAAAAATATCAAAGGTCAGTGAGAAGTCCAATTGCTATTGAAATTTGAGGCGCTTATTGAATTCCGTGCAATACAGAATAGGGCAGAAAATTAGAAACAGTAAACTATTGATGAATCATACAGCATGCATGCAGCGCAAAATTAAAGTATAACTGATATTTTAAAACTCAATTAACAGAAAGCATATTACGTTAAGATTAGATATTTAAGAAAAAGATGTGCAGATTACTGGGATATTTTGAAACTCAATTAACAGAAAGCATATTACTGCAGGAAATGAAGGGTGAATTAGTAGGTGTTAACAAACAAATATTCATCCTTCATTTCCCCAATGGTCCTATTTTGTCCTGCATAAAATGCTAAATTTAAATGATCAGCTTAGCCCATATTGCATGGCAGAAGAAACAAACCTCAAAATCAGCGTTACGGGGATTTCCATTTATTGCTGCTGTTGCCTTGTCATCTTTCCGGTTAAGCATGGTGAAATTTTCTTTATACGAGCATAAGATCCATGTTAATACCTCTGTATAACCAACCATTGCAATCTAAAAGGGTATAATGCAAATTTGGGTCAAAAGAAAGTAAATCCAATGAAAAACAATAAGATCATGCATACAGCGGCCTACCTCTGTTCGAATAAGATCACTGAACTGATTCAATGACTGTGGCTTCAACGATGGCAGCTTCATCTTTGGAATTTCATTGTAACCATAAGCAATCGCAACATCCTTGAAGAGGGAAGATGGTAACATCACACAAAATAGAAATTAGCGGCAAAGAAAATGAACTTGTGTAAGAGACAGTAAACTCAGAGCTGATGATACCTCAGCCACATCACAAGGATGAAGAATATCACTTCTCGTTGGAGGTACAGATATAGTGAAGATGGTTTGCTTCTCTTTAGATACAGAGGGCTCAGCATGTAATTGCATTTTATTCAACAAACCTGCCACCTGAAAATCAATTTGTGAATATTAGTAGGCAATGTTTAATTTTGTTCAAAGTTTCCTAGAGTATGCATGAGCGAGTCATACAGCAAAATACTTTGTGCATTTATTGAAGAATTTCTGCCAGAAGTAGCATTCATCATGGTTGGTACTGAGCACATAACGAGTGACTATAGGGTACAATTTCTAATGTTATTTTCCAATCTCATGTATGCTTTCCTGCATTCATTTTCAATTTATGTGGCGAGACTACCTACTTGACCTTAGGTCACAAAATTAAAGGGAAAATTGATAGAAAAAATAAATATGCAAGGATAGAGTAT
The DNA here is from genome assembly GCF_012295235.1 of Primulina huaijiensis. Lineage (NCBI taxonomy): Eukaryota > Viridiplantae > Streptophyta > Magnoliopsida > Lamiales > Gesneriaceae > Primulina > Primulina huaijiensis. Next base: position 801,193 of record NC_133309.1, on the reverse strand, counting down.
TGATGATCAGCATTATGCAAAACCTCATGGACCGGCAACGAAACTCCAACTGTATTAGTGATGCATGATAAAGGTACAACCATCTGGTACAGAGACAGATCTGGGCATATGTATGATTTTCCATCAGGGTAAATTACTTCAACTGGCTCCACCTCAAACTTCCTTTCACAATAGACCGAAAACATGGAAACCTATACAACAAATTGTTAACAGCAGAAACACTGAAGAGAAAGAAACAGAAACCTAATGCACTGGATTCATTGAGATTAATACCATTGTGTTCAGAACAATATTTGCTTTTGTCAGATCTGTGGCTGTACACTCAATAAATACATTCTTTGTCTCCAAGCTAATGGCAGAATGTGCACCATTAATAATTGGAGGCAAAGACAAAACAGTTCTGCAGAAAAGAAATAAAGGTCTTATCAGGTCAAAACATAAATAAAATTAGTCATTAGGTATCCATATTTGTGAACAAGATCACATTTGTATACGCAAGCTACGTGTCTTTCGAATAGGAGGTAAAGTCCAAATTATAAAGGTGGCTCCAGATTTGATCGCTTGAATACCGTGCTTTAGGTTATCTGAGTAACAAAATTACCTGCTATGATCATATATAACTGGGAACACCCGTGAATTCTCAATTATATGCAAGAATTTCTTCAGTTTCATATCCGACTGCCAAATGATGTGGCAAACAATTAATTACAACCACTATAGAGTGCTCAGTCATTGCAGCAAGCAAAATACAAAATTCAATCAATTGACAAGCAATGAGCACCAGGGACTGCTGATAGGAACTAGGTGAAAATGAAAAACAAAAATCCTGGAAAAGCAACCAAAAGAGTCACCTTGTAGAATTCCATTAGCACATCTGCTCTGAAGTTCTTCGTCTAAGCCATTGCATATTACAAAAAGGTTCAGCATCATAAATGTGAGGAAGAAGTTAACAAATTTATGGCCTATTACCCTAACTTGATGCATTGGCATATATGCAAGCTTTCCAAGATTTTGTAGGTTTTCTAACTATGTATGTTCTCGAAATGTTATAAAGATGTTTTGACGTAAAGTAGCTAATTTTGACATCAGCTGCTCCATTATATTATATTTTATATAATAAAGGCTCAATAAAAACTGATTACCTGTTTCAATGGTATGAAGTTTATCTCCGGGGGTGGTAAAGCCTGAAAATCATTCAAACTCAATATATCAATAATCATTTCTCACAAAAAAGTATCAGCTTTAAAAAATAGAATAATACCTTGTAATAAACTAATAGTGCTAAGATTGGTGTTACTTTTGCAGAAAATTTAGGGGCGTTCATACGAAAAAATGAGAATAACAGGAACAAAAACGGAAACTTTACGCCTACAATTTGGAATTAATGGAAATAGATAAGACACAGAATAAACTTATTAAAAAAGTTTCACATATACATTAAGTCCAGAGCACAGACAGTTGAACATAGCATTTTCTTCAATCAGACAATTCATAGGACTGTGAATGATGCACAAATAAACAAGATAACGGCATACTTCATATGTGAAAGGGCCTTTTATTGTATCCAAATCGTGCGTGCCAATTGCAACCAAAGTTCTTCGCCTAAACAGATGCAACCACCAAACGAAGAAATTAGAAGGTGAATAAATAAATTTTCATATTAAAAAATTTACAGAAAAATCATTTTAAGCCAAACTATTGGTTCTACCATGGCAACCGTGGAATTCACTTTACAATAGAGGTAAATGAACGCAAGTAAAACATTCATCGGTTCAATTGCACTCATCCTAACATTCATCAGTTCAATTGCACTCATCCTTGGATAAATCACTGATAAGATTAAGCATATCAAGTAAGGGCTAATATAAACATGTTGAAGATAGCTTAAACCACAACTATGCTCCTCAAGCACAGAAAAAGAATATGAATATTTGTGATCTTGGTCACAAATATTATAGTGTGTTTCTCATGAGGCCAAGTGGGAATAATCTAAACAAGAAAGTCAAACACAAAAAAAAAATGAATGATCTTTTCCACTTTAGATAAGTTTACTCGTCTTAACCAGACAGACCGGGCTGGTAGAAAAAACTCGGCCCCAAAATGAGCGTATAAACAGAACTACCACACGAAATAACAACCATTAGCATAAATTATTCAATAAAAAGTAGGTATCACCATGGCATGCAGAGATCATTTTCTTGGAGAAAAAACTCAGCCAAAGACAAATTGGTAGTTAATCGGAGATCAGATAGCATTACCGGCATATATTCTGATGAAGTCGATCTTGAAGATCTATAAAACTATTATATCTAGCTTCATCGAATGTAACACCTCTTAAAACAGCGCATACAACATATGGTCGAACCAGAGACGTCTGCAATAAAGGAAAATCACAACTGGGGCAATGGCAAAAAACGACAGCAAACTAACTAATAATATTATATTTTTTTTTGCAACTTGCATACCTCTGTTCTCACATGCATTTTGAGCATAGATTCTTTACTGATGTTTGCAACATTATATGTAGGAATTGGATCAAGCCCATTGAATATGCGGAGGGCTTGTGCCAACCCCTCGAGACAAAGCAAGTCATATCTGCCACGAAATTTCAACCCCGGAGAAAAAAAAGGCACAAGTATCAACCTTTGTAGCTAAAGATTAAACAATTACACTTGACATAGAACATTTCAATGGCCAAAAATTTCATTCAAATTCCGTGGCCAAAATATTTAGAAGCTCACTGATAAATGTAATTGACAATAGTACCTATTGGCCGGCACCTCAATTTTGTAAATCACTTCTTCATCTTCGGAAGGGTCTTCTTCATCCAAATGCTTCTCTTTCCGTATAATTGCTTTTTCCGTTGTCTGTTTCCACATCAATACAAACCAAAATCACAAAATCCACTATCTCATAGTCAAGAATATACTGAACAACAAATGAAGTCATGCACTGTATGCAAATCAACATTGCATTAAACATTAACACCCAAACAAGCAATCAACTAAAAGTACAAATTTTCAAGAGAAAATGTTATTGACCCAACAGTATTGCGCAAACCGAAAATTGCCTACATAACGCTAAATACAGACCAATATTGTCCAAAATGAAGCAACATTCCATGAACTATACGCACCACGTCATCGAGCTCAATCCCGAATTTGAAGCATAAATCTTCAAACTCTTCCTCAGCTGCGATAATCAAAGATTAAAATTACACAATGTTTAATCAGCTAAAAGAGTGGCAGCATACATAAATGAATCAATTCACATGCACATAGAGAGAGAAGAATGTAGTTTCTTACTGTAAGTGCGTCCTAGGGCTTGGAAGAGGCGATCTCTGCCTACGCTAACCGTAGGCATGGCGGCGTGCGGCGGCTTTGGAGCTTATTTCCGTTGGAACAGAGATTCCCAGCACTCATCGTTTGGTTTATGTATTTACCTGTAATGGGCCGACCAACGTGCTTGCATTGAAAATGGGTCGGTCCAGTGGATTTGAATTAATGGGTCTTAAATTGAAATTAGCAACTGGCACAACTTTTAGTCCAAAATGTTTTGTGAAAGAGTGGATAAAACCTATCTTTAATATTTTATCAATATAATATAATTATTGTATATTAAATAAATATATTTCAAATCTTTATTTTCGAATAATTTATGAATATATTAGAATATTTCAAGCCAAGGTCGAACTCAACTCTTGATTCGAACTAAATTCGTGAAAAAAAATTTAAAATTTTTAAGTTTCAAATCGAACTCAAGCTCAAATATAAATAATTCGAGTCGAATTCAAGTTCTAATTTTGTTTTATCAATTTGCTTCGTTTAATGTATCATGTACTTTTTTAATTTCCACACAATACATGCACGTTTGTTAGCCGAGTTATTACAATTATGAGTAGAATATCTGTATCTAATTCTGATCCACATAAGTCTTTGGTAATGTTATCCTTTAAGAACACGAAATTATCAGATTTGCCTTTGTACAAAATTGGACAGTCTGAATGGTCAGATATCACACAAGAGATTCCAAGAAACCTAATAACACTGTATTGCTCGCCACAAACTCCCGTTCTGCTTTAGTCTCTAGGTCTTCTCGGCTCCGGCGTCCATCGGCACATCACAAGATAACCAAGGAACCATCCTTCAATTGGGGAAAAATTAAATCATTTGGCCATGAATTGGCTTGTTAGCATTAAGACAACTTATGTGTGAATAAACAGAACGAAATCTTTTTTCATCATCATGGTACTTAACTCGGAAAAATAAATCTCATGACTGCTAAACGCAAAAATGATAATTTGGAGTTCATTCAAATTCAAAACATGAACTTCAAGGATTTCTTACTTGTATATGGTTGTCAGCGGCAAGGTGGTGGCATTTAACTTTTGTGTCAATCTTAAAGATTAGCACATATCAATATCAACATGATGACAATTTCAATAAAACAAACTTCAACTTTAAAAAAAAAACAACAACAACAACATTCCGATAACATTTCAATATTTATTTATGTAATGCCCTGTAATTAATTATCCGGTAATTATGGCATAATTAGAATAATTATTGAGTTGTAAATTAAAATAATTAATTATGTCAAATAAATTCAAGAAGTGTGTTAAAAATATGTATTTTAGAATATCGGAGAATATAACGATATAAAATACATATAGAGTTTAAATAACACACGAGAGCAAAATAAATACAGACCGAGATAAATGGACTTGAGTTACTATTTTAGTAACCAAATACACAATATATAAAATACATATACATACACATAATTTACAAAATAAGAGAAGGAAGAATCGAGAGAAAGGAAAGAAAGAAGAGATAAACATTTCCCTAAACCCATTTCCCGTCACTTGTGTAGCGGCGTCCAAATTTGCGATTTCTCCTCCGTCCGGACTCCAAATCTCGATCGGTCTGAAGGGGTGTCTTCCTAACATCCTAAGCTTTGATTTAAGTTAGAAATCGCGAAGTTTGAGCAAGGATTCGGGTAGATCGAAGCTGCTGTTCCGGTGCTCTGTTCTGCGCGAATTCTTCCCGTTTTTGGGTGAGTGTTTTTGGGTTGCTGCGATTTTTGTATTTTGAATTTGTAGAAATGACCTAAAAGGAACTTGTAGCTCTATTTGTTAGCTTTCTTTAGCCGCTAGAATCATCAAATTTGGATAAGAAACGGAATTGATATGATTTTCCTACCAAAATGTGTTGAATCGAATTCTGCAAGTGTGCTGTGCAGAACACCTACTGTAATTCGGGTTTATGACATATAAGCACTCTGATTCTGGGTTTTTGGTTAAAATGAAAGTTGTAGAGATATGTGTTATCTTCGTAATGATATAAGATTCGTTAAATTCCATTAAAAATTGAGAGAGTTATGCATGTTTTACTGAAACTGCGCAGTATTAGAGTTCTCTCCACGAAATGTGTGAGTAGCAGCGTGTTCTTGTAAATTCTGGCATTAATCTACTCAGATTCTGGAATTGGTTTATTCTAGAAAAAGTTAGATATTCGAGTTATCTTCCATTTCCAATTGGCGGATATTGATTTCAGTTAATATTGAGCGAGATACGAATTTTATGCTCTTTTGTGCCAAATTGGACATTGGTATGGAATGTAAATTTTTATGATCGGTTTATTGTTGCTTTGTTTAGGCCAAGGGTCTTGAAGTGAAGTTGTTAGTGGATTTTCAAGTTGGTATAGGTATGTTACAGCTCGGTAACATACGACGGTAAAACATAAATTATGTTTAATTGTCATTCTGTGTTACATTGATCGGGTGTATGACTTGTTAACTGTTATAAATTGTTAAATGCCTTCGTTGTGATCTATGTTTATTATTATGACATATTATTGGCATTTAGCATCGGGCATACAGTTATGACATTCATGTTGAGTCCTATCGTTCTTGTTAGCCCATTGTTGATATCCGTTGTTATCTGGCACTGTTGTTTATCTCGGGATCATTGTGTGGCTGATAGGCCTATACACATGAAACCGTAGATGTGATTGAACAATTCCGTGGTTAGTGCAGCCTTTTGAAGTGAGCGCTGGGATTGTGTCATCTAGTTCGTTCTGTTGTGCCATCCTGTTATAGCGTATCAGCTGTATGGAGGCCGAGTCAGGGGTGTTATTCAGCACAGCTTGGCATACCTCGCATACTTGGCAGGGCGGTTTAGCTGCATGACGATGTAGCTCCCCTGTGTTGTTGCTCGAGCATTATTCCAGTTGTTATCGTACCGTTTGTTGGCTTCTGTTATCCCGGTTATTCGTTGAGCCTTTCATGCATTGCATATTACATTTTATTATATGATTATGCATGATTTATGAATATTGTTGTTATTGTTGAACTGTTTCATACCAGAATCCTAACCTCAGTTGTTTACTGGGGGGCTGCTGTGGTTGCTATTGGGCACCATGGTAGATCTCCCGAGTCGTTTTGCAGCATCAGGCCGAGGTTCCGCTAGTGGAGCTCGGGATTGAGGTTGGATTGCTTGGTTCTGTCAGTGGAGTTTCCCAGTTAGTCTATATGTATGTCTTGAGTTTGTTTCAGTCTTGTATTGTAGTTTATTTGCCGGGGAGATGCCCCGTGTATCTGTAATGATATTTGGTTGTTTTTGTGATGTTCTGAGTCGACCTTATGATTCTTATGATCTGGTGAGTATGTGGTAAGTTTTAATTTCTGTTTAGTCCTGGCCAGTGCGGCTATAGGTTGTTGACTTTGGTTTTTGTTTTTATGACTCTAGTTGGAGTATATTTTGATATAAAATGCTGCTTGAGTTTTTCGGGATGTCCTGCTTACGGGGAGGTCATGCCGAAATTTTTCTAGGCCCTGAGGTCCGTTTTAAAGTATTTTTAAACCATTTCCGCTGCAGTTTTAAATCAAACCATTATTGTTTGATCATTAATTATCGTTAGAGTAAATGGGCCTCACATTTTGGTATCAGAGCGTAAACTGGGTTACGCTCGAACTAGAGTCTAGGACACTTGAGTCTTGGCACTAAAATTGTTGTTGCGCCTGTGTATGCTACTTGACAACATGCTTATGTGATTATATGATTTGTTTACTTCCATTCTAATAGTTTTGGTGTTTTATCGTATAGAATGGAGGGTGGTGGAGAAATTCCTGTTGATGAGATTCCTTTAGCTCGAGGTCGAGGTCGTGGTCGTGGTAGAGCTCGTGTCCGTGTTGTTGATGATACTTTTGTTGAGCAAGCTGCTGATCATCTAGACCAGCTTAGGATGAATGAATTAGTTGCGCGTTTCCATTCTATGCATCCACCTCGATTCAGTGGTTCGGAGGGAGCTGAGAAAGCAGAATTGTGGATTTCTGAGATTGAGGAATTGTTTGATTTGATTGAGTATCCTCTAGAGTGTCGATTGAGATTAGCTGTGCATCAGTTGAAAGATCGTGCCAAAATGTGGTGGTCTACTACATTGATGACTTTAGATGCTCAGAGGATTGTTCCATCGTGGGATATATTCAAGCTGAAGTTTAAGAAAAGTTATTGTCCTCCATCATTCTACAGTTCTAAGGCTTCTGAGTTTCATAACCTGAAACAAGGCGATATGTCAGTTGCGGAGTATGCTGATACTTTTTATGCTATGCTTAGATATGCTCCTCATGTTGCTGCGAGTCAGGTTGCTGTTGTTGAAAGTTTCATTGAAGGACTGAACGATCATCTGCACCCTTTTGTTTCTACTGGTAAGCCACTAAATTATCTTGAAGCAGTGGAAATAGCAAAAAGGGCTGAAGCTAGTCTTAAGAGAAGTGGCAATCGAGCTCGTACCCAACATCATCATTCGGGAAGGCAACAGTTCAATCAATCTGGTTCTGCATCTCTTCGTCCACGTGGGAAGCAATTTAAGAAGCCTGGTTCTAGTTCTTCGAGTTCGGGGAGTTCAGGGAACCGTGGGGGATATCGTTATAGTGGACCTTACTGTGATCACTGTGGAGGAAAGCATTCTAGTAATCAATGTGTTGGAGTTCAAGGGATTTGCAATGTTTGTGGTCGGCCGGGTCATTTTGCTAGAGTTTGTCCTAGTAAGACGGGGAAATCAGCCCAGGCAGGTAGTGGAGCTCCAAGTAATAGAATTCCAGCAGCGTCCCAGTCTTCCCATCAGCCTAGTCGCCCTTCGCATCAGAGCAGAAGGCAAGGTGGTCAACAGAATCAGTCATCTGTTCATGTATTTGCCTTGACTGAGGATGAGGCTCAAGCAGCTCCAGGTACTGTCATTACTGGTAACTGTACTCTATGTGGTTTTATAGCACGAGTGTTATTTGATACCGGAGCATCTCATTCCTTTGTTTCTCATGCATTCGTCGTTTCGCATTATCTTCGCACCACTAGTATGAATTCCAATCTATCTGTTGCTACTCCGATGGGCAAAATGATTATCACTGATAATGTGGTGTTCAATGCAGTTTTGTTTCACGATGAAAATGTTCTATATCTGAATCTCATAGTTCTACCTATGCATGACTTTGATTGCATCGTTGGTATGGATGTTTTGATTGCTAATCGTGTCACTGTTGACTGTTATCGAGGAATAGTTCGTTTCAGACCTAGCTTTGCACCTAAATGGAATTTCTATGGTCGTGGTTCTCAAGCCAAGATTCCTCTAATTTCTGCCATTGAGATGAATCGATTGTTAGATTCTGGTCATGAAGGTTTTCTGGTTTATGCTGTGGATCTGTCGCAAGATGAGCGACGGATTTCTGATATTCATGTAGTCTGTGAGTTTCCTGATGTGTTTCCAGAAGATATTCCTGGTTTTCCACCAGAACGAGAAGTTGAGTTCAGTATCGAATTAATGCCAGGAACTGAACTCATATCTCGAGCACCGTATCGTTTAGCTCCTGTTGAGCTAAAAGAGCTGAAAGAACAATTACATGATTTGTTGAGTAAAGGCTATATTCGTCCGAGTTCTTCACCGTGGGGTGCACCGATTCTATTTGTCAAGAAGAAAGATGGTACGATGCGGATGTGTATTGATTATCGACAATTGAATAAGTCTACTGTCAAGAATAAATACCCACTTCCTAGGATTGATGACTTATTTGATCAGTTGCAAGGTACTTCGGTGTATTCTAAGATTGATCTCCGTTCTGGGTACCATCAAGTGCGAGTCAGACAAGAAGATGTGCCGAAAACAGCTTTTCGCACGAGATATGGACACTTTGAATTTTTGGTTATGCCTTTTGGTTTGACCAATGCTCCTGCTGTGTTTATGGACTTGATGAATCGAGTATTTCGTAAATATCTCGATCGTTTTGTGATTGTATTCATCGATGATATTCTTGTCTATTCCAAGTCTGAGGAAGAGCATGCCAAACACTTGAGACTAGTTCTTCGAATTCTTCAAAAGAATCAGTTGTACGCCAAGCTATCCAAGTGTGAGTTTTGGTTAGATAAAGTTGTATTTTTGGGCCATGTCATATCTCAACATGGTATTTCTGTCGATCCAAGTAAAGTGGAAGCAGTTCTGAATTGGGCACGACCGACCAATGTGCCAGAGATTCGTAGTTTCATGGGTTTAGCTGGTTATTACCGAAGATTTATTGAAAATTTCTCAAAGATTGCTAGACCTATCACTCAACTGACTCAGAAAAATCAGAGATTCATTTGGTCTGATGAATGTGAGTCAAGTTTTGTCGAGTTGAAGAAGAGATTGACTTCTGCACCAGTTCTTACCATTCCGAGTGGTTCTGGAGGATTTGTTGTTTGTACCGACGCGTTTAATCGAGGTCTAGGTTGTGTTCTGATGCAACATGGCAGAGTGGTGTCCAATGGTTCTCGTCAATTGAAACTGCATGAGTCTAAGTATCCTGTTCATGACTTGGAATTGGCTGCTATTGTTTTTGCTCTCAAGATTTGGAGACATTATTTGTTTGGGGAGCAATTTGTAATCTATTCTGATCACAAAAGCTTGAAGTATCTGTTCTCTCAGTCAGATCTGAATATGAGACAGAGACGTTGGATGGATCTTTTGAAAGATTATGATTGTGAGATCCAGTATCATCCGGGAAAAGTGAATGTCATTGCCGATGCTTTGAGCCGTAAGGTTGTTGATGTTAATTTATCATCTATTCATGTTTCTAAGTTACGAGAGGATATTTGCACTTCTGGGTTGGATTTTCAAATCCAAGGTAATGCTGTTTGTGTATCTCAGATTTCTGTTGAGCCAGAGTTGATTCAGATTGTAAAGTCAGCTCAGAAAACGGATGATCGAGTTCTGAAATCTTATGAGTTAGTATCTCAAGGACACCAATCTGGTTTCTCAATTCACTCAGATGATTCTTTTCGGTTGAATGGTAGATTGGTTGTCCCAGATATTCCTGAATTGCGTAGAGCCATCCTTAAAGAAGCTCATTGTACTCGATATAGTATCCACCCAGGAGGAAGGAAAATGTATCATATTCTACGGCCTCAGTTTTGGTGGAAGAATATGATATGAAAAAAGATGTTGCTGAGTTTGTGTCTCGTTGTATGATCTGTCAGCAAGTCAAAGCGGAACGAATGAGACCGGGAGGATTACTGAATAGTCTTGAGGTTCCTCAGTGGAACTGGGAGCACGTGGATATGGATTTTGTCACACATTTGCCACGTACTTCTCGTCATTTCGATGCCATTTGGGTGATTGTCGACAGATTATCTAAATCAGCACACTTTATTCCGTATGAGAGGACGTATTCGTACAAGAAGATGGCTCGTCTGTATATTGAAAATGTTGTGAGACTTCATGGAGTTCCAGTTGCAATAGTTTCAGATCGTGACCCTAGATTCATATCAAAGTTTTGGACTAGTTTCCAAAAAGAAATGGGTACCCGACTTGCGATGAGTACTGCGTACCATCCTCAGACAGATGGTCAGACAGAACGCACGATCCAGACACTCGAGGATCTGCTTCGAGCAGTGGTTATGGATTTCAAAGACAGTTGGCAAGAAGAAGCTTTACCACTAGTAGAATTTTCTTATAACAACAGTTTTCAGGTGACTATTGGTATGGCTCCTTTTGAAGCTTTGAACGGCAGACGATGTCGATCACCTCTTTGTTGGGATGAATTTGGTGAGAAGCAGTTGACTGGACCTGACATTGTTCAGGAAATGCATGATAAAGTCCAGTTGATTCGTCAGAAAATGAAAGCTGCCCAAGATCGGCAAGCTAGTTATGCTAACAGACGTCGTCGACCTCTAGAATTTCAAGTTGGAGATTTTGTGTTTCTGAGAATCTCTCCGTTTAGAGGTGTTGTTCGTTTTGGTATGAAAGGTAAGTTGTCACCTCGTTTCGTTGGCCCCTACGAGATTGTTGAGCGTATTGGGACTTGTGCTTATCGTTTGGGTTTGCCCCAGTCATTGTCTGGCATCCATGATGTTTTCCATGTTTCTATGTTGCGTAAGTATCAGCCCGTTCCGTCTCATGTGATTCAGCCTGATGAGGTTGAACTTGATCCGTCTCTATCGTATATTGAGTATCTTGTTTGTATATTGGATCGTAAAGATAAAGTGTTACGCAATAAAGTTATACCACTTGTACGTGTTCAGTGGTCGAGGCATGGTGTAGAAGAATCAACGTGGGAAACAGAAGAGAAGATGAGAGCATCTTATCCATATCTGTTTGATTCTTAGTAATGTATTGTTGGTTTCGTATCTACGTAAGATGTATGTGTATGAACCGAAATTTCGAGGACGAAATTTGTTTTAAGGGGTGGAGAAGTGTAAGGCCCTGTAATTAATTATCCGGTAATTATGGCATAATTAGAATAATTATTGAGTTGTAAATTAAAATAATTAATTATGCCAAATAAATTCAAGAAGTGTGTTAAAAATATGTATTTTAGAATATCGAAGAATTTAACGATATAAAATACATATAGAGTTTAAATAACACACGAGAGCAAAATAAATACAGATCGAGATAAATGGGCTTGAGTTACTATTTTAGTAACCAAATACACAATATATAAAATACATATACATACACATAATTTACCAAATAAGAGAAGGAAGAATCGAGAGAAAGGAAAGAAAGAAGAGATAAACATTTCCCTAAACCCATTTCCCGTCACTTGTGTAGCGGCTGCGGGAAAGTTGCGATTTCTCCTCCGTCCGGCGTCCAAATCTCGATCGGTCTAAAGGGGTGTCTTCCTAACATCCTAAGCTTCGATTTAAGTCAGAAATCGCGCAGTTTGAGCAAGGATTCGGGTAGATCGAAGCTGCTGTTCCGGTGCTCTGTTCTGCGCGAATCCTTCCTGTTTTTGGGTGAGCGTTTTTGGGTTGCTGCGATTTTTGTAATTTTAATTTGTAGAAATGACCTAAAAAGAACTTGTAGCTCTGTTTGTTAGCTTTCTTTAGCCGCTAGAATCATCAAATTTGGATAAGAAACGGAATTGATATGATTTTCCTACCAAAATGTGTTGAATCGAATTCTGCAAGTGTGCTGTGCAGAACACCTACTGTAATTCGGGTTTATGACATATAAGCACTCTGATTCTGGGTTTTTGGTTAAAATAAAAGTTGTAGAGATATGTGTTATCTTCGTAATGATATAAGATTCGTTAAATTCCATTAAAAATTGAGAGAGTTATGCATGTTTTACTGAAACTGCACAGTATTAGAGTTCTCTCCACGAAATGTGTGAGTAGCAGCGTGTTCTTGTAAATTCTGGCATTAATCTACTCAGATTCTGGAATTGGTTTATTCTAGAAAAAGTTAGATATTCGAGTTATCTTCCATTTCCAATTGGCGGATATTGATTTCAGTTAATATTGAGCGAGATACGAATTTTATGCTCTTTTGTGCCAAATTGGACATTGGTATGGAATGTAAATTTTTATGATCGGTTTATTGTTGCTTTGTTTAGGCCAAGGGTCTTGAAGTGAAGTTGTTAGTGGATTTTCAAGTTGGTATAGGTATGTTACAGCTCGGTAACATACGACGGTAAAACATAAATTATGTTTAATTGTCATTCTGTGTTACATTGATCGGGTGTATGACTTGTTAACTGTTATAAATTGTTAAATGCCTTCGTTGTGATCTATGTTTATTATTATGACATATTATTGGCATTTAGCATCGGGCATACAGTTATGACATTCATGTTGAGTCCTATCGTTCTTGTTAGCCCATTGTTGATATCCGTTGTTATCTGGCACTGTTGTTTATCTCGGGATCATTGTGTGGCTGATAGGCCTATACACATGAAACCGTAGATGTGATTGAACAATTCCGTGGTTAGTGCAGCCTTTTGAAGTGAGCGCTGGGATTGTGTCATCTAGTTCGTTCTGTTGTGCCATCCTGTTATAGCGTATCAGCTGTATGGAGGCCGAGTCAGGGGTGTTATTCAGCACAGCTTGGCATACCTCGCATACTTGGCAGGGCGGTTTAGCTGCATGACGATGTAGCTCCCCTGTGTTGTTGCTCGAGCATTATTCCAGTTGTTATCGTACCGTTTGTTGGCTTCTGTTATCCCGGTTATTCGTTGAGCCTTTCATGCATTGCATATTACATTTTATTATATGATTATGCATGATTTATGAATATTGTTGTTATTGTTGAACTGTTTCATACCAGAATCCTAACCTCAGTTGTTTACTGGGGGGGCTGCTGTGGTTGCTATTGGGCACCATGGTAGATCTCCCGAGTCGTTTTGCAGCATCAGGCCGAGGTTCCGCTAGTGGAGCTCGGGATTGAGGTTGGATTGCTTGGTTCTGTCAGTGGAGTTTCCCAGTTAGTCTATATGTATGTCTTGAGTTTGTTTCAGTTTTGTATTGTAGTTTATTTGCCGGGGAGATGCCCCGTGTATCTGTAATGATATTTGGTTGTTTTTGTGATGTTCTGAGTCGACCTTATGATTCTTATGATCTGGTGAGTATGTGGTAAGTTTTAATTTCTGTTTAGTCCTGGCCAGTGCGGCTATAGGTTGTTGACTTTGGTTTTTGTTTTTATGACTCTAGTTGGAGTATATTTTGATATAAAATGCTGCTTGAGTTTTTCGGGATGTCCTGCTTACGGGGAGGTCATGCCGAAATTTTTCTAGGCCCTGAGGTCCGTTTTAAAGTATTTTTAAACAATTTCCGCTGTAGTTTTAAATCAAATCATTATTGTTTGATCTTTAATTGTCGTTAGAGTAAATGAGCCTCACAATTTATGTTTTTCAGGAACGATATCAAAAAAATTATCGAAATCAACAATATTTCATTGTCTGTTTATACTTTTCAAGCCTCACAAAAGATATCAAATTATTGAAATCGCGTTGTAACGTCAACATTGACATTTTCACAATTTGATGAGTGACTTTTTAAATCAATGACAAAATCACTATAACAATTTTTTATAAAAGTTGAATCTTACCCGTACACTTTTTCAATTTCAATTATATATATTCCTTAGTCGTGAACGTTTTTAAATTCAATAAAATAACCTTTAATTTCAAGGAAAAAAATAATCACATAATAACATTTTGTTATTCGTTCATACTTTTTCAGGTATCACGATATCAAGAAAATTATCGAAATCACTCTTTTTCCATCCATTGTAGTGAGGACATTTCATTGTTTGTCTATGCTATTCAGACATCAAAAAATCAAGAAAACTATTTAAATCACCATTATTTCATCAACATCGAGATTCAATAATTTGATGGTTGAATGTTTAAATTAATGACAAAAATGGTACAACAAAGATTTGCTAAAAGTAAAGTGTTATATCGCTATATATATTTCCAACGTGCACTTAACACTTTCATAACATTTTATTGTTTATTTATGCTTTCATGTATCACAACACTAAAAAAGTATCGAATTCGCGTCTCATTAACTAAATGACACTCCCGATTATATTTCATTGTTTGTTTTTTCAGGCATCACATAATATTTAAAAAAAATTATAATTATCGAAATTACCGCTGTTTAGTTACCATTGATATTTCACAATTTGATAATTTAATGTTTAAATTAAATGCAAAAATTTTATAACAAGGTTTGGTAAAAGTAGAATCTTATTTGTGCATTTTCTAAATTTTAATTCTATATTTCCTACGTCGTGCACTTTTTAATTTCAATAAAACAACATTCGATTTTGAAAAATAAAATAAAAATACAATCTTTCGATGACATTTCATTATTTGTTTATGCTTATTAGGTGTAACGATATAAAAAAATTGTCGAAATCACCGCTTTTTTGTCAACTGTAGTGACATTTCCGATAACATTTCATTGTTTTTGTAAGCTTTTCAGACATCAAAATAATAATAAAAATATCAAAATCACGGTTCTTTCGTAAAAATGTTTGACATTTTATTGTTTAATTATGTTTTTCAAGCATCCCAAAAGCAAGAAAATTATTGAAATCTTCGTTCTTTTATCAACATTGATATTTCACAATTTGATGATTGAATTTTTAAATTAATGACAAAAATGCTATAAAAATGTTAGTAAAAAGTAGAATCTTATATCATTACAATTATTTTAAACACCTGTATTTTATCAATATTAATAAAAAAAACCATTAAAATTTTAAAAAAATAGAAAAATAACTTTCCGATCATATTTCATGTTTGTTCATACTTTTCATGCATCACAATAGTAAAAAAATTATCTAAATTTTCACTTTTTCGTCGACTGTAGTGACAATTTCGATAATATTTCATTGTTTGTTTATGTTTCTTAGAATCACAAAAGCCGAAAAATTATCCAAATCATTCTTTTTCTTTTTCGAAAACATTGATATTTTCATAATTTGATAATTGAATTTTTAAATTAATCGCAAAAATGCTAAAAATGCTATAAAAATGTTAGTAAAAAGTAGAATCTTATATCATTACATTTATTTTAAACACCTGTATTTTATCAATATTAATAAAAAATTCATTAAAATTTTTTAAAAAATAAAATAGAAAAATAACTTTCCGGTCATATTTCATGTTTGTTCATACTTTTCAAGCATCACAATAGCAAGAAAATTATCTAAATTTTCACTTTTTCGTCGACTGTAGTGACACTTTCGATAATATTTCATTGTTTGTTTATGTTTCTTAGAATCATAAAAGCCAAAAAATTATCGAAATCATTTTTTTTCTTTTTCGACAACATTGATATTTTCATAATTTGATGATTGAATTTTTAAATTAATGGCAAAATGCAATAACAATGTTTAGTAAAAGTAAAATATTATATAATTATATATTTCCTAATCCGTGCACTTTTCCATTTCAATAAAACATCTTCCGTAACATTTTATTATTTGTCTATGTTTTTCAAGCATCACAATATCAAGAAAATTATCAAAATCAACGCTATTTCATTGACTACAATGATACTTCTGATGACAATCTATTGTTTGTGGAAACTTTTCAACCATCACAACAGCAAAAAGATTATTGAAATCACTACTCTTTCGTCAATAATGATATATCACAATTTGATGATTGATAGTTTAAATTGATACCAAAAATCCTATAACAAGGTTTGGTAAAAGTAAAATATTATATCATTTTATAAATTTTAAACTCATGCACTTTTTCAATTTCAATAAAACAAACTATAATTTTTTTAAGAAGACGTTCCGATAACATTTTATAGTTTGTGTATGTTTTTCATACATCTGCTACATTAAATTTATCGAAATGTCCGTCCGTTCTTTTGTCGATTGTAGTGACATTTTCGATGTAATCTGATTGTTCGTTTATACTTTTCAGAAGTAAAAAAAATAAAAAAAATTATCGAAATCATAGCTTTTTCGTGGATTGTAGTGACACGTGGGGAGAACAAATTTCCAATAACATCATATATTTAAATCAGTAAGAAATAGTTTTGTAAACATAGAAATTAACTGAGTGAGTTTTGCAATGGGAGACCCGATATATTTGCTGAGCCGGTTCGGTATGTTCAATCATCTATCAAAACCAGTTCCAATTGAATTCTCCGCCCTCTGATTTCTCTCTCACTGAGGTGAGGTCGCATTCGATTCGACCATAAACCCTACAAAATTTTCTATATTTTACACCAATTTCTTGTGTTATTTGTTGATTTATTGTTCCCTTGATCCAAATATTGTAACTTTTTATTGTTCGAGTGGCTTCGCAACCTTTTCAACTTCTGATCGCAAAATCCCAGATCGGATATGGAGTCAAACGATCGGAAGAAGATGAAGATGATTCGAAATGAACAGAAAGTTGAGGAAAAACCCGATCTTGATAGACTCAGCTACTTACCAGACAGCATTCTGAGCCATATACTCTCTTTTATTGACACAATTTCTGCCATTAAGACTTCCATACTCTCCAAACGCTACAGATTTCTGTGGACTCTGTCTCCGACACTTGATTTCAAGCTCTTACGATTCAGCCCTTATCGTTTCAGGCCGTGTTATCCCCATGATCTTTTTGATCAAAAGGGCCTCAATGTCCTTTCTTTTGAGGCACATGTTAACCATGTGTTGCAATGCAGGGAGCACAGTAGTCTCACGATGTTCCGCCTTTCGCTGCATGTGCCGGCGGGGTCGGAGTTCATTAGAAATTGCATTGATTACGCTGCAAGGCACAAGGTGCAGCATCTTCGAATCCGTGGTTACACCAAACGAGGTTCGGTTGTGTTGCCGAGACTGTTGCTCGTTTCCACCTCATTGACAATTTTGCACTTGAATAATGCTGTTTGTTCCAGTATAGAGTTGCCTAAGTCACTTTCCTTGCCCAACTTAAAGATTTTGCGCCTCAAGAATTTCGAATTCTCTGATAGCAATTATAATGGGGAGGTCTTTTCGGGGTGTCCGAGCCTTGAAACTTTGATCTTGAACAAATGTTGGATTAAACCTGCCGATAAACTCAAGACTCTGAGTGTTAATTGCTTGAACCTTAAGAATTTGGAGATAAAGTATTGGAGGAGTCCTTGGAGATGTTTTGTGGAGCAGAGTATCTGTGTGCATGCTCCTGCACTTGATTTCTTTAAGTTTCAGGGTCATATAGCTAAAGTGAAATTCCGGGATGGTTCACCTTGCGTGAACAAAGCATGGATTGACCTCTGCTGTCCCACCGCGTGCGCATCATTTGATGTCAATGGAAGGATGGCAAGTACCTCGGAAAGTCTTATAGATATGATTCGACAGCTTTGGAATGTTAAATCCCTCTCCCTATCGTTGAGGACAATCGAGGTACATGCATTGATCTCGATGTGCTTATTTTTAAAATCATGTTATAATCTCAGGTGACTTATTTTATCCAAAAGTTTTCGGTGTTTAATTTTTAATAAGATGCAAGATCTTTTAAGTTAAAATAATTTATAAACTCAAAAGTTTATAAGATGTTTAAGTTAAGTTTAACCAACCACTTCTAAATTACACATACAGTGACGTGTAATTGCATTTTTATTTGTGCTTAGGTTATGTCTGCAAGTCCTTGTTTGCGACCATTTATGTTCGAGAATTTGAGGTTTCTAAGGTTCACAGCTGAGGAAAAACATGGAGAGATGACCATACCGATCGATAAAGTTATGCAGCTAACAAAGAGTGCCACCTCTGATACTTTGGTGTTTGATGGTTCTAAGGTATCGTTTTTGTCCATGGAACTTTTTGTTTTGAAAAGTATTTCTATGGGCAAAATCAGCAAGACAGTATTGACTAATCTCGATGTGTCAAGTTTCTTTAGTCACAAATTTTTTATCAGATTTCCAAGGATGCTCTTATACTATCGTCCACAATTTGTGTATTGCGAAAACATGCTGACATGTTTAGCATATATGGTTGTTCGTCTCATCTTGAATTTGTTTGAGGAACCTAATATATTCCGCAATTCCCGCACCTATAATCTACATTTCATCCGCACTGAGCCGGCCATTTTCTGTTTATTACCGACTGCAAGAACCATTGGAGATAACATTTGGAGCTTTGGTTAGGGTATAGATTAACTAGTTGATAATGTTTCGAAAATAAATTTATATAATCTAACAATCAAGAAGCGACTGCAAATGATAAACTGGGAGCTAAATATATTTTTCCACTCCACCCTCTCTACTAAAAGATGCCCACACATACTCACCACATTGATGAATTGTGGAAATATTTTTATTTTGATGCATTAAAATGGTGCTGATTTACCATTCATTGCAGGAACAAAAATACATACTCAAGTGTTCGAAGGGCAAACCTAAGAAGGCTGCAAGCCCCGTTGCTGTATCAATACATGTTTTGTCCTTTTTACTTGAAAGCTCTCCTTGTGCAGAGTTTTTAAGTATTGAAATACCAAAGGTATATCTTATTGAAAGTATCCAAAATTTTCAAATGAAAGTGGATTTGGTGACCTATGGGATGATTGTGCTTTTGTTTCAGGTTCAATCGGATGAAATTACAGGGTAAAAGGGTACCAAAAAATCCAAAAGGTATTACTAGTCGTAGATGATTAAATAACGTCTTTTTATCTATAGTTTGAGAGGAATGGTGTGATGGCCAAAATTTTGTTTAGTTAATCGTTGTGATCCATTTCTCTGGTTGAGTTTGAAGGAGACTTGAGAGATCCTCATTAATGGTTGAAAGTCTAAAAAAATATGCATATAAAACTCGTGCTGTTGAAATTCTTCTAGTTTGATTTGTGCTTTGAGTTGTTATTTTTCGTTGGTATCACACATCAATCCTCAAAAGCTAATCTATATTTGGCAAACCACTATGTTGTAAAATAGTAGTTGTGCTTGTTTCCCCCTCTATTTGTTTATATATTGTAGCATTCAAAATATGATGCTCAAGTTTAGATATTTGAATTGCATCATTATCATAGTTATTTAGAATGCAAAGCATACGAAGGTGCACGGGTGTTATGGAGTTACAGACATTGGGTGGAAGGCGTCACCGCGCTCAGTCTTATCCAAACACGGCGCACCAGGCATGCATTTTTGGAATGTATGTAAATAAAGTGAATTTTACTACTGTACTACATCGTAAAAAATACTTAGTAAATAAATGACGCAATTAAAGAAAAAATTTCGATGTTTGAACCATTAAAACCCCTCTTGATCCTCGGCTACATGAAAAAACTCGAAGAAATTTCTCAAGAAAGTAGTGAAAAGTGGGAATCCATCATTCAAATCCAAAGGCATACTTGTTCTGTAGTTTTGTGGTGAGAACTGTAGTTTGTATACGATATTCATTATCTTTGATGACATTGGAGAAAAATGTACATGGTATTTCACAAAAAGGATCACTATATAATCACATGTCACATTGTTTAACCATAAGGACACGCCTTCGTCTTCCAACCCAAGAAGTCATCTATGGAGGATCTGCCGAAACTACTCTGTAACCCGCGCTCGAATACAATCCCCGAGCACCATAGTCATCTTCATAAGCCCTCAAAACCAGATACTTGAAACCCCAAATGGCAGAGAGTGCAGTGCAAGCTTTAAGCAATTTAGTGGACACCTTCTGCCTCCTATAAAGCATTTTAAAAGCACCTTGGATAAGCTCTAGCAATTCAGAAGCTTAAAAATGCAAATACAGAAGCCACACACACTATTTGCTGATTACAAGATTTATCTTTATGTTTGATAGTGACCACCTATATTACATACGGACCAAAGTGCCATTTTTGTTTGGCCGGTTATAAGTTTTAAAATATTTGAGTTGCATATTGTTTCTTTTTGGTATGATGTTATTTGTCTTTACACTTAATTCTAAGTGTGCTAATGTAATTTGCCTTAAAAAATGACGACAAACGCTGATAATTTTGAACCTGAACGTGTTCAGAACAGCTATTCCGGACACATAAAGATACTCTTCTGCCCCTGGGAGGTGCTGAAGTACATAATCTTCCCTCAAGACAGTGACATCAACTACCCCTACAACCTCTCTTTATCGGCTTTTGGTTCCGCAACCAAGCAAGCATACCTGTTTATCTCACCAGTTACTGGTTTAGGGAATTAGGATTGGTTAAATAATTGTACTCGAACTTGTTTCATACAAAAATATTTGCTTCGAGTACCTGTCTGGAGGTGAGTTCCTTAGTCTGTATAGAAGTCCTGAATACACTTCCGCCTGTATGATTCTTGTAAAAAAATTATTAAGTACAGTCCCAGTTATAAGTTAGAATGTCTGATGTCAGGAAAATGCAAGAATTTGAACATTAGCCATTGCATCTTGTTAGGATAATACCCATTTTCGGAGGTTTTCTTGGTTTAGTCTCTCTTGTAAATTTATCACGAGTCAAAATGATCTCTAACTTCTGGAACTTGACCAGATAAAGTCTTCGATGATACACAATATACCAGAAACTAACTCTAGCTCAACTGGAGAAACGGAAAATATCAATTAACAAACTCGAACTCGATCGAGTACTATAAATTAATTTTTGATTTTCTCAAGCATTATTTGGGCAAACTCCAATTTTGCTGTATATCAACGAAAATATGGTAATGAGTTTTGTTGTCAAAATATGTAAGTTAAGCAGACAATGAAGCTCAATCGAGCTCGACCCAAGATGATCATACTTGAGCTTGGTCGAGCTTTGACTGATCTACCCGTGACTGGTTCTAGGTTCTGGATTATTATTACCTTAATGAAATCGGAGAATAAATAGTCGAACAGAAACACCGGCTCATGGAATGCTTCAGCCTGAACTTTTGCAACACTTACTCATTTCCTCTTCCGTCTCCATCATCCTCCTCACTCGCAAATCCGAATCCGAAACAAGATAACCCGACAGCGCTTTCTTGTTCTCATACAATCCTTAGGCATGAAGCTTCAAATCTAGCTGCTGATCCGATGATGAAGCTGAAGTAGTAGTGCAGCAATGCCTTTGCCCACTTTTCTTGAATCTCGTTCTTCGATTCGTGAAAGTACTTGTGATCGAAATGGGATTTTCCAATTATTTATTCAATATTTTGCAAATGAGCCATCGTTGTCTCCTTTACACTACACGTGGTTTGTGTCCATTTCAAAGATTCACTTAAATTCTTGGCAAAGAATTAAATTGAAATACTCGCTCATTTTGCATGAACTCGAGGTTTATTAAGAATCTCCCGTCTAGTTTTTTACCCTTCGGTTCTCTCAAATACATGTTCAATATCAATATTTAATGACATTTTTTCTTAATATAATTTCATTACTTAAATTTTGAAAAAATGTGTGACTATGTTTTGAATGAATTAAATATAAATAAAATAATTAGTAAATTTTGTTCTTTCAACTATATATCTGGAATAGATAAGTAATTCCTAACATGATAGTGGAAGAACTCGATTCAAGAACAACTGATTTCTAACATCATAATATGATCAAAATTAGGAGTTTTATTCCGTATCGTATCATATCGAAAATTGTATACCCTATGCCTTACCAAAATTACGGTATAAATTTTTTTTATAACAATACCGTACCGAAATTTTCTGTATACATATAACTAACATACCAATTATAACGAAATTGTACGGTATACCGAGATTTCGATATAGTATCCGTATATATCGTTTTATACCAAAAAAACCTCGTATTTTTTAAATTTTATAAATTTATTGTTTAAAAATATTCTATATTTTAAATTTTTTATATATTATTTCAGTGTTTCGGTATAATACCAGTATATATCGAAATTTTAAAATTTAATACCGCTATTGTACCGAAAAATTCGGTATCGTTACTGTACCGTACCGAAAATTTGGTAAATTCTGTATTTTTCAGTACGATAATCTCAGTATACCAAAAATTCAATATTTTCTCTCACCCCTAATCAATATGATAATTAAGTGGGATATAGCTAATTTTAAGAGTAAAATATAGTGAATATTTTGTTAAAAAAAGATTTTTAAAAAAATTTCATCAATTATTTTATATTTCTGACTTCATTAATACCATTTCATGTACTAGGTTACATGGTTACCACACACAAGAAAAATAGAAAAGACGAAATCTTTAGTATTATCACAAACTTAACTAGTGAAAATAATTTACATTAATCCGAATAAGCTTCTACAAACCTTAACCAGCTTGCCTCTCTTCTTGACATGATTCTTCTGAGAATTGTGTTCAGCTGAACTGAGATAGAGATCATTTTCATCGGCGGCAGTGCTTAACTCGTGGCAACAACAACGATTCATTCGTCGATACCCTTCCCCAACGGACGCCGATCTTCTCATCGAGAACGATCTCTTTACTACACTGTGGAATGATGTTCTTTGTTTTCCATCACTCAACGTGGAAGAATCCGAGCAACCGGGGTATTTTCGACCGAGGATGACGCCGAACACCTCGCCGACTTCGTCGTGGTCTTGTTCTAGAATTCGAGTCGGATCGAGCATTGTTGTTGAGTTGCTTCTTGTGATGTTGGGATTTGGTTTGTAGTCTTTTGGTTTGGAGTTGCTGTAGTTTGCTAAGGATGTTGGGGTGTGAGAGGAGAGATTTGTGAGATCTAAGGATTTGGATCTTTTTGTGCCAACTTTTTTGATTCTTGAATATGCATACATTTTGATCGTGAAGGTCTCACTCTAACGGAGAGGTTGTAGTTTTGGAGAGAAGAGAGGAACTTTCTTCCTATCTTGACTCTACAAATCAATAATTGGGAGGCGGTGATATTAGCGGCGTTCATCGATCGATTTGGTTTTCAATTTTTTTATTTCGATTTCAGATTTTAGAATTATATTATCTGATATCCAATCTGTTTTTCATCGGTTCGGTTTATCGTTTTTTTTATAATTATTTAAATTAGTAATTAAAATATAATTTAAAATCTAATATATTTTTATTAGTAAAAAATTAAAATATAAAGTCTAAATGAATTAAATAAATAAAAATCAATAAAAATCAACTAACAAAAAGATTATCAATCCAGTAAATATCATCACATAAAATATATAATATAAATAAAAATATAAATTAAATTTTGGTTTTTTCGATCGGTTCGATTTTGACAAATAAAATACAAAACCGAACCATATAAACTCCAATTTTAACATTTATATCCGAATTCGATTTGGATTTAATATGGGATTTTCTACTAGCATAAGATAGGACTGGTGGGGTTAAGGTTGTTGCACGAAATGTCACAATGGTAGGTTTGGAAGTATGGCTGATTCCCTTGGATGGCTCTGTCCATGTGGGGTGTTTTTATTTTATTATCACTAAAATAGATTTTATTAGAAATTAAAAATCTTTACAAAATATTTTGACATACCCAATCGAATATATTATAACATTTGGTGAATTTTACGTATTTTATTTTGAACGTAGACTATTGCTATTGAACATGTTGTACTAAAATATAGATGAAACGTTACTCCGATAAACCGATACGGTGATTTGGGACGCACCGACAATTCAAATTTTAATTAAATAAATTTATATTTTAAAGTAAACCACATAAAAAATTTGAGACGAACATTTCCATATCATGAGAAGTGACTAAAGCTTAGGAAAATAATTTGTATTGTCACTTTCATTAGTTAATCATATGAATTCACATTGTCAATCATTAACAACATGTGGTGATGTATTAGTTTCTTTTGGAATTCTACTCAATATCTTTTGATTTTTTTTTAATAAATTAAAAAAAATTGTGATTTATTAAGAAAATTTTTGAAATTTGGATTTCAAATAACACAAATCATGTCTATGTTAAATTATAATGATCAATACAAGTATTTAATTACCAAAATAATAAGTTCTAAATTTTGAAGGACTGAAATTGTAAAGCCCGTGGGCTGTTCCCGATCCAACTAGCGAGAGTCGGTTATCCCATGGCAGCATTACTCAATGACTCCTCCAGCCCAGGCACTGGAGTTTGTACCTCCCCAGACTCGGACCTAAGATCTCCTGGACATATAGATACTTAGCACAAGTCTGGTACCAGCGCCTTTTTATTCTCGATCCAACTGGCGGGAGTCGGTTATCCCATGGCCCATTACTCAATGACTCCTCCAGCCCAGGCACTGGAGTTTGTACCTCCCCATACTCGAACCTAAGATCTCCTGAACATATAGATACTTAGCACAAGTCTGGTACCAATTTATATGGTACCAGACTTGTGCTAAGTATCTATATGTTCAGGAGATCTTAGGTTCGAGTTAGGGGAGGTACAAACTCCAGTGCCTGGGCTGGAGGAGTCATTGAGTAATGGGCCATGGGATAACCGACTCCCGTCAGTTGGATCGGGAACAGCCCATGGGCATTACAGAAATCATCTTGAATATATATTTGAAACGATGAATTTAAAATCCGCAATTTCAAACTACTTTGTTTCTAAACGTCTAATTGAAATGAGTGGCAAAATTTTCAGTATGATTGTGTTTGAATGAAATAATTTGAATGTATTTGATTTCAATTTAGGTAAAAACTTGTGTGAGACGATCTCACGGGTCGTATTTTTTGATACAAATATCTTATTTGAGTCATCCATGAAAAAATATTATTTTTTATTGTGAATCATGAAAAAATATTACTTTTTATGCTAAGAATATTACTTTTTATTGTGAATATCGGTAGGGTTGACTCGTCTCACAGATAAAGATTCGTGAGACCGTCTCACAAGAGACCTACTCTTCAATTTATACCTCAAATCCATTATATCTATTTGATTCAAAATCAAAATGAAAGATTTGGAAAAAAAAAATCTATGTTAGCTAAGTACATTTTTTTCCTTCAATTTCTAATCAACTCCTCAACTTAGTCATTTCACTTCCATATATTCCAAATGTTTCGATTTCAAATCCATCAATCCAACCAACATAAAAGATTCAAAATTTCACTTAATTTATCCCATATTCTTATATATACTTGGATAGAATTCTTAATCACATTATTTTTTTCCTAAATGCATTCAATTTTTCAGATGATTGCAGCCCATAAATATGAGTAATTGTGTGGGCTAGGATATGATGTTTGGCCCATTACAGGGACTGGTTCATAAAAGAGCTGAGTTGTTTCTATGTCAGATCACGTTGGAGCATTCAATTATTAGTGTTCTTCCTTCTTAATAAGCAATTAACATACGAAACTTTTCACCAACTACTTGAAGTTTTTGTATTTTTTTAGACAATGGAACCCGTGACCGCGGTTCTTCATTGCGTACATACATACGACAATAATAAGATAAACCGTAATGGACAAACATATGTTTTGGTCATAATTGTCAAAACATGCAAGAGGAATGAGCCGACCCACAACAAACCAAAACTGCCCGTTGGCATGCCAGCGTGTCATTTAACATGATTGAGAAATTCAACCTAATCCATCTACTTGTTCCCGTCTCGTCAATTTTTAATTATATTTGGCATATTTGGGTGGACTAACCCACAACTCGCAACAACCCACCATTTGGCAGAGCGAGGTATACCAACACAACAAGCCCAACCTACTAAATTTAAAGGGGATGAATAAATTTTTCTCAAAAATAATTTTAGTTGGATTAACTACACTGAATTTGATTCTTTTCAGTTGGGTTATCAATAAAAAAATCAGTATAAACTGTACGAAGTAGGATTACTGAGACTGTTTGAACAAATGTCTTAACAAGAAGATCAGTTGGGGTTGACTGAATTGCTATAAAGTAGATAACAAGTAAGCTTCTGCGGACTTGAAGATCCAGTTGACTTCTTCTCTTCTCTCTTTTTGTCAACACAGCCGGTGGCTTTATGTAAACAAGAACATATTGTAACCGAGAACTTACGCCGTCAATATTTTCATTGAAGTTCGCTTATACTTCCTCTATCTTGGTGCAAATTTGAAAGTTATTGGCTTACATTTGCCCACCAAGATGAGTAGCTATAGCTGCCTGAGTTTTTTTTGTTCTTCTTCAATCGATTAAATATGTTAATCATACCCCTGGACAGATCTAACACTTGTTTGAGCATTTTATCTTTAAAAGACAATAGAGCTTCCTCGATATTCAGATTGCTTCTTGTAGGAGCTGTTATAGAAGAAGAAATAGCAGTGAGTCTTGAGATAATTTGATCCCAGTAGTTCCATCAGTTAAGTCCAAGTCAGGACATGATGGTTCTATACTTGGGAGTTGTTTGGATATGGCAACTACTAGTTCAGGAGTCTGACTGCTTTGTTCAATCATGAAGACTTTTGAGTCAGTCTTGTTGATAGGTATCTCAACATGTTCTGACTGATTTGTTCTTCAGTGTCTGGATCATCTTTCTCAGTCATAGTTATCTCAACTACTTCTTGTATAATTCCTCGAACAAATGCAGCTTCATCTGATTTGATCATACGTAAATCCTATGATAGGACAACCTCTGCTTCAAAGATCATTGCACAAATTTTCTCAATCAAGAAAGAAAGAGGCAACTGTTTGCTTAGAAGGACATCCTCATTGGCATCATCATCATCAAGTAGTTGTTGTGCAATGGATTGCACAACTTCCTCAACATTGGCCAAAGTAACCTACCTTAGAGGTGGAGAAGTGACGATATCTTGCTGACTGAGCAATATGGCTTCCTTGGAATCAAATTCAGTTGGCTTCTCAGAGACAGATTGAAATGAGGATCCAAATTCCAATCACTATCTGTACCTTGGAATACACTAGCTCAAAAAATTTGTGTTCATTCTTTCAGAACTTGACCTTCATCTGCAGAGTGACCGAGCTTTGCCAAGAATAGTTCAAATATAATGAATAAATGCAACTGGAATAATCATTTAAAAAAATTCATGCATTCAACTATTTAATATTGATATACTATTATTATATATGAAATATAAATAAAGATATATAGGGATGACAACGGGGTGGAGCGAGGACAGGTTTGTCATCTTCATCTTCATTCTCGAATTTCATCATCATCCTCATCCTCATACCCGTCCTGATCCCCGACTGAACTCGCAAGGATCAAATCTCCATCCCTATTTAAAAAATATTAATGGGACGTCTCGAACCCGAACCTATTATCATACTATNTATATTAGGAGTAGGTTTAAGAATGATGATAGTATCCTCGTACCCGTATCTAAAATCCGCGAACTCGAAAAAATGAGGATCCACGTCCCAGATTCGTGTTTTCCCTGCAAGGCCCCGAATCTGTGAGGAAAATTCTCATCCCTGTATATATAGATATACATAAAGTTTGTTTAATGTGAAATGATGCTGATATCTCGGAATTACATATTAATTTTAATTATCAAATAACAACATTGACATTTCACGATTTGATGATTAAATATTTAAATCAATGACAAAAATGTTAACAAGATTTGGCAAAATAGAAATCTTATATCATCGTATATATTTTCTAACTCGTGCACTTTTTTTAAAAAATTCTCTACAACAACTTTCTAATAATATTTAATTGTTTGTTTATGTTTTTTAGACATTGCAATACCACGAAAATTATCAAAATCATCATTCTTTCGTCGACTATAGTGACACTTATAATATTTCAATTATTTTTTAATACTTTTCAAGCATCACAAAACAAGAGAATTAAACCATTTTTTCGTCCACTACAATGATACTTCCGATAGCATTTCATTGTTTGTTTATGCTTTAAGACATCACTAAAACAAGAAAAGTATGAAAATCACCATCTTTCTTCGACGTTTGTGATATTTTCGATAAAATTTCATTGTTTTTTAAATGCTTTTCATGCATAAAAAACAAGAAAATTATCAAAATCATCAATGTTTTTTTGACTTCAGTGACATTTCTGATAACATTTCATTGTTTTTTTTAATGTTTTCAGACATCACAAAAACAAGAAAATTATCGAAAGTGGCACTTACTATTACATTTCATTGTTTGTGTATGTGTTCAAGCATAACAAAACAAAAAAAATACTCCACTTTTTTGTCTACTGCGGTGCCACTTTCGATAGCATTTCATTGCTTGTTTGTTTCTTACTCATCACAAAAAAAGAAAATTATCGAAATCATTGTTCTTTTATCAACTTTAGTGAAACTTTCGATAACATTTCATTTATTGTTCATGTTTTTCGGTCACAAAAACAAGAAAATCATCAAAATCAGTCATATGGAAGTGTAATTGTCGAATGTTCTCACGTCATAAAAAATCACTACGTAAAAAATATATGCAAAAGAAATATAATTCAAAAGTAATTTCCACTTGGATTTCGAATTCATAATAATGCTCAACTTACCAACAATAACAAACAATAAGGAGCCCGACCGACCAGTACTACAACGTCTTGAGCATCAAAATATGGAAAAATACAAGTTTTCCGTCTAAATCAGACAAGAATGTTGAATAACAAAACCTAACATTGTCCATTATAGTAGAAAATCAAATAAACTGCGAAGAACAGAAGAAGAGGAAAACAAACACCATCAAAGGCACGAGCCCTTAGACATTCTAACTATAAACTCAAAATTTACAAACTTGCTCACTGATTTTACAAATACATGACAATCTCCACAAATCCTCAAGTTTTTTATGACACAAATCTCCTCCTCTTCATTATTCAATAGTGCGAATGCAATCGCCAGCCTTTCACTATGCACAGATGTGCTACTCGAGATTTCTTGGTCGTTGTTCGGTTCGACTAAGCCCTCCAACTTTCTCAACATATTATATGTCTCTTTTTCCTGAGGGCGACTTTTATCTTCAGCCATGAATTGGTGGACTTTTCCTTCTCGTTCGACATAGCTATAGCCTGGATCCTTTCTGATCCCTCGTTCGTGCATCATTACCCGAATCCTCAAAATTCCTTCCATGTCATTCGTTTCTGAGTATATATTAGATAATAATACATAATAACCTATATTTTTAGGTTCAAGTTGAACAACCTTGTCAAAAGCCAACTTTGCTAACTCAAAATATTTATTAATCTTGCAAGCACCCAAAAGGGCTCCCCATACAGGACCATCTAGGTTCATTGGCATCCACTCAATGATTTCTTGAGCTTTCGACAACTGTCCTGCTCGCCCCTGGAGATCTACAACACAAGAGTAATGTTCTGTTCTGGGCTTCAACTTGTAATTCTTTTATGATGATATCCGATTGAATCGGGTGAGCTGGGTCGGGGCAATTCATCGGATGATGATGATTTATGTTTAGGAAACTGAGCAAATGATATGGCTTCACACGTTACCTACAAACAAGAAGATAAACTCGTGAATAAGCGCCGAAGAGATGTCCGACGTGACCACTCTGATGCTTAAGTCAGCAGGTGAAGATGATAACCAGTGTAACTTTAAGAGAAATAAATGCTACTGGTTTAAATATGTGTGTGTTAACATATGTATCAATCCATTTAATGCACAATGAACTTGCTATTTATATAAGAAAATTTAAGGATTACCTCGTTTTTAGTGTATACTTAATACTTATAGCTTTTGATGTTGACCTCCTATCATGTCGACCTACTTTTTCCATCAAGTCACATCAGTAAGATTCTGTCAGGAACGCTTATCAAGATAAGATCTCACCTGCCTACCCACTAGAGCCCGGGTCATGGATGACCCGGGATATTCAATGGATACCCAGATCAGGGTAAGTCTGCAGGAAGAGTGTATCAGAAGCCGGGCAGATGTGTGCCTAGGACACTTTATCCCCGGGTAATCATAAGCTCGGGCTCTTATTCAAGTTCCCGGTCAATGGCTCACTACCCGGATTACCTCGATAACAGTACCGCACTTGAGTGGATAGGCAGGTGAGATTTTATCTTGATAAGCGTTACTGACAGAATCCTACTGATGTGACTCGATGGAAAAGGTAGGTCGACATGACAGGAGGTCAACATCAAAGGCTATAAAGTAGTAGGTATACACTAAAAACGAGGTAATAATTAACTTTTCTTCTATAATTAGCAAGTTCATTGTGCATTAAATGGATTGATACATATGTTAACACATACGTGTTTACACCAGTAGCATTTATTTTTCACCAAGCTACATTGGTTATCATCTTTACCTGCTGACTTAAGCATCAGAGTGACCACGCCGGACACTCCTCCGGCACTCATTCACGAGTTCATCTTCTTGTTTGCAGGTTACATGTGAAGCCATATCCTTTGCTCCGTTTCCTAAACATAAATCATCATCATCCGGTGAATTGCCCCGACCCAGCTCTCCCGATTCACTCGGATATCATCATTCTCCATTGAAGAAAAATAATCTAACCCCTTCTCTGTTAACCCTGCATGACTGCATGTAGTCAGAACGCTAACAAAAACTGTCTTTATCTGGTTCAATGTCGGTTCCAATCATCTTATCGAAGAGCTCCACAGAAACTTTTCCTTGCCCGTGCATACCATAACCACCAATAATTGCAGTCCATGAGACTAAACTCTTCTCCGGCATAGCATCAAATATAGCCCTTGCTTTTGACAATTTTACCACATCTAGCATACATATTAATCAAGGAATTCTTTAAGAAGGTATTCGATCCATAGCTTAGACCCTAGTGTTTCAAATGGTTGAAGCAAATTCACAAGAAATGCCTCAAAACAAGCCAACTGCATAACCAAAAAAATTTAGTATCTATATGACACAAACTTTAGACAAATGAAATTTCACTCTGCATAGGTGAACGTTAAATAGGGGATAGTTTGAAATCTAGCTTCAAAATGAGCATGTGAATGAAGACACAAACATGATAGAAAGACATATTTTTGTTTGTAGGACATTCATCGATTTGGAACGCTAAATAATGATATCAGAGCGACAAGACATGTTGGCCAGATGGTGGGGCAAATATCAGTGATGACGTTGATTGCGAAAAGTGTCGAGGGGGTGGTGGTGGTGAATGACAATTGGTGAAGCACTTTGGCAAATCCTACATCCCAAACCCATGGGAGAGAAGCTTAGCATCAAAGTTGAGGAAATACCTAAAAAGATTTAATAGATATTAATCATATTAACAAGAACATCTTCTTTTCGAAATATCATAACTTAAAAACTCCAAAGTTAACTATGCTTGGTTTAGGACAATTTTAAGATGAGTGAGCCTCCGGAGAGTTTCTCATGGAGCATGTAAACAAGGACATAAGGACGCTGAAAGGACTCATATTGGTACAATGAATATAGTCGTTGAATCAAGACGTTATTCACCTAGGAAAAGGCACGTATGTTGCACGTGAGTGACTAATAGTAAAAATTTTGTTACAAAATTTAGATAACATTTAAAGAAGTTTAAATAATACTATGTTTGGAAATATTTATCAATATAAATATATCAAAAAAAAAAGATAAATACATCAAGATCATAATTCATACATGTTTACTTATTTATATGACACGTTTTACAATCCGTTTATTACGTGATTTTGACATAATGATCACTTCTCCCGAATAAGAAAAAGACATTTTTTCATCCAAAGACAAATCATATGAGAAAAAAATAAAGAAATTAACAAAATAATACATTTTACTAATGTTCAAACCGTAATTTTCTTAAAGGGAGCAGACAAAATGACAAACAATTATAAAGTAAAATTCTAACTCGTACACTTTTTATATCGCTAAAACAATCTTCCAATAATATTTGTTTGTTTATGCTTTGAGGCATCACGATCCCACTAAAATTATCGAAATCACCGCTATTTACCGATTGCACTGACACTTCATGTAACACTTCATTGTTAATTTGTACTTTTCAAGCATTTCAAAACAAGAAAATTACAATGTTTTTCCGTTTCGATAACATTTCATTGTTTTTTTTAAGCTTTTAAGTTTTAAAGTATACAAAAATAAAATTATCAAAATCATCGTTTTTTCGTCGATTTCAGTGGCATTTTCGTTAAGATTTCATTGTTTTTTTTTTTTGAATGTTTTTCAGGCATCAAAATACCAAGAAAATTATCAAAATCACGCTCTTTCTTTGATTTCAGTAACACTTTCGATAACATTTCATTGTTTGTTTATATTTTCAAGCTTCACAAAAAGATGAAAATTATCGAAATCGTGCTCTTTCTTTGATTTCAGTGACACTTTCGATAACATTTCATTGTTTGTTTATATTTTCAAACTTTACAAAAAGAAGAAAATTATTGAAATCGATGCTCTTTTGTTGATTGCAAAGACATTTTCGATTACGTTTAATTTTTTGTGTATGCTTTTCAAGTATCACAAAAATAAGAAAATTACACCACTTTTTTCCATTGTAACAACACTTCCGATAACATTTTATTGTTTGTTTATGTTTTTCAGTCATCGTAAAAACAAGAAAATCATATAAATCACCGTTTTTTTTTTATCAACTTCAGTGACATTCATTTCATTGTTTGTTAATGTCTTTTTAGGTATCACAATACAAAAGAAATTATCGAAATCATAGCTCTCTCGTCTATTGTCACGACACGTGGGAAGAGCCAACTTCCTACAACATCATATATTTAAGAGGATTCTAAAGAAGTCAATAAAAATCTATATCTCAAAAATCTATTTTTTAAAAAAAAAAACTTTTCGATAACATTTAATTGTTTGTTCATATTGTTTGTTCATGCTTTTTCAGGCATCACAATATCAAGAAAAATAACGAAATCTCAGCTTTTTCATCGATTGTAGTGATATTTCTTATACATTTCATTGTTTTTTTTTTTTTTTTATGATTTTCAGACATCACAATATCAAGAAGATTATCGAAATCACCACTCTTTCGTCGAATTTAGTGACACTTTTTTTTGATATTTTATTATTTGTTTATGTTTTTTAAGTATCACCAAAGCAAGAAAATGATCGAAATCACCGTTCTTTCTCCAACATTGATTGATATCACAATTTGATGATTGAATGTTGAAATTAATGACAAAATTGCTATAACAAAATTCTGTAAAAGTAGAATCTTATATCATTATGTATATTTTTAATTAACCCGTGCACGTTTTCAATTTTATTTAAAAATAATAATTTTTAAAAAAACTTTTCATGATTTTCATTGTGTGTTTATGTTTTTACCTATAAATTTATTAAAACTAATAAAAGATATACACGTTGCATGTGTTATTATTATTTTTAATTTGATAAAATAATATTAAACAATTAGGAAGAAAGTATTTTCAATTTAAAAGAATTGTTCGATTTAAAAGGAAATTTTGTTTAGATTTTTTTCTACGTAAAATATAAAGCGACTTCATAAGATTTTTAATAGAATAACAAATATAATTAAAAAATTAAATATTTTGATATTTTCTATCTTACTATCTAAGAGTTTCGTACTTTATAATATAGTATAGAGATATAAATTATCAATTTTTTTTAATCTAAATCATCTATTTTTCTACTAATGTACTGACACGTGGGAAGTGCAAATTTCCAATAAAATCATATATTTAAAATGGGAGACCCGAAATTTTTGCTGAGTCGGTTCGATCTGTTCGATCATCGATCGAAACCATTTCCAACTGAATTCTCCGCCCTCTGATTTCTCTCACTGAGGTGAGGTCGCATTCGATTCGACCATAAACCCTGCAAAATTTTCGAGATTTTACATCACTTTCTTGTGTTTTTTCTTGATTTATTGATCCAATCATCCAAATATTGAAACTTCTTATTGATCGAGTGGCTCTGCATCCTTTTCAACTTCTGATCGCAAATCCCAGATCGGATATGGAGGCAAACGATCGGAAGAAGATGACCCGAAATGAACAGAAAGATGAGGAAATACCCGATCTTGATAGACTCAGCTGCTTACCAGACAGCATTCTGAGCCATATACTCTCTTTTCTTGACACAATTTCTGCCATTAAAACTTCCATGCTCTCCAAACGCTACAGATTTCTGTGGACTCTGTCTCAGATTCTTGATTTCAAGCTCTTACGATTAAACCCTTATCGTTTCAGGCGGTGTTATCCCCATGATTTTTTTGATCCAAAGGGCCTCAATGTCCTTTCTTTTGAGGCACATGTTAACCATGTGTTGCAACGCAGGGAGCACAGTAATCTCACGATGTTCCGCCTTTCGCTGAACGCGCCGGCGGGGTCGGAGTTCATTAGAAATTGCATCGATTATGCAGCAAGGCACAAGGTGCGGCATCTTCGAATCCGTGGTTACACCAAACAAGGTTCCGTTGTGTTGCCGAGACTGTTGCTCGTTTCCCCCTCATTGACAATTTTGCACCTGAATAATGCTGTTTGTTCCAGTATAGAGTTGCCTAAGTCACTTTCCTTGCCCAACTTAAAGATTTTGCGCCTCAAGAATTTCGAATTCTCTGATAGCAATTATAATGGGGAGGTGTTTTCGGGGTGTTTGAGCCTTGAAACTTTGGTCTTGAACAAATGTTGGATTAGGCCTGCGGATAAACTCAAGACCCTGGGTGTTAATTGCTCGAACCTTAAGAATTTGGAGATAAAGTATTGGAGGAGTCCTTGGAGATGTTTTGTGGAGCAGAGTATCTTTGTGAATGTTCCTGCACTTGATTTCTTTAAGTTTCAGGGTCATATAGCCAAAGTGAAATTCCGGGATGATTCACCATGCGTGAACAAAGCATGGATTGATATCTGCTGTCCCACTGCGTGCGCATCATTTGAAGTCAATGGAAGGATGGAAAGTAGCTCGGAAAGTCTTATAGAAATGATTCGACAGCTTAGGAATGTTAAATCCCTCTCCCTATCGTTGAGGACAGTCGAGGTATATACATTGATCTTGATGTGATTATCACGTCGAGCTGTGAAAACTATAGTTGAATAACCCGGTTAAAATAATAGAATACAGAGTTGTGGTTTATTTTTGTGCTCTATGATCGGCTTGATTATGTAGTCTTTGTTTCATCAAAGCCTCGGCTTGATTATGTAGTCTTTGTTTCATCAAAACCTGCAACTAATAGGCATAAAACAGATTGCGGGACTTCTTTATAAGATCTTATAAGCTTTATACAAAATAACACCAATATGCAAGTAAAAAGGTCTAATTCTACCAAATACTAAAATTTTAAGATCATGTTATATTCTCAGGTGACTTATCCACAAGTTTTAGGTGTTTAATTTTAAAATAAGATGTAAGAGCTTTAAGTTTAGTTAAAATAGTTTATAAACTCAAAGCATATAAGATGTTTAAGATAACTTTAGCACAATCATTTCTAAATTACACATATGACGCATAATGGCATTTCTATTTGTGCTCAGGTTATGTCTGTAAGTCCTTGTTTGCGACCATTTATGTTCGAGAATTTGAGGTTTATAAGGTTCACAGCTGAGGAAAAATACGGAGAGATGACCATACCAATCGTTACAGTTATGCAGCTAACAAAGAGTGCCACCTCTGATACTTTGGTGTTTGATGGTTTTGAGGTATTGTTTTTGTCCATGGAACTTTTTGTTTTGAAAAGTATTTCTGTAGGCTGATCTCGACATGTCAAGTTTCTTTAGTCACAAATGATGCTCAATGCCGTCCGCGACATGCTTACATGTTTAGCATACAAGATTGTTCGTCTCTTCTTGAATTCGTTAGAGGAACCTAATATATTCTGCAATTGCTGCACCTATAATCTACACTTCATCAACACTAACTTGGCCATTATCTGTTTATTACTGACGACAAGAACCATTGGAGATAACATTTGGAGGTTTGCTTCGGATATAGGATAACTAGTTGATAATGTTTTGTACAATCCAACAATCAAGAAGCAACTACAAATGATAGCTGGGATCTACCCTCCCTACTATAAGATGCCCGCACACACTGGCTGCACCGATGAATCGTGGAAACATTTTATTTGGATGCATTAAAATGATGCTGATTTACCATTCATTACAGGAACAAAAAAACATACTCAAGTGCTCGAAGGTCAAACCTAAGAAGGTTGCACGCCCCGTTGCTATATCAACTCATGTTTTGTCCTTTTTACTAGAAACCTCTCCTTCTACAGAGTTTTTGAGTATTGAAATACCAAAGGTACATTTTATTTTCAGCGAGTTCAAAATTTTCAAAGGGAAACTGATTTGGTGGACTATGTGGATGATTGTGCTTTTGTTTCAGGTTCAATCGGACGAAATTACAGGGTAAAATCGATAAGGTATTAGCATTGGTAGATGGATTAAAGAACGTCTTTTTATCTGTAGTTCGAGAAGAATGGTATGGTTGAGAGATACTTGGGATGATATGTGCCAAAATTTTGGTTTGTTAAATGATAATTGTGTACATTGGCCCCTGTAGTTGCAGAAATCAAAATATCATAAATTTGAATTGCACTAAACTATCTAGCAATTGGGCTAATTGCTTCTGGACGTATGGAATAGTCTTACAGATCTTGATGTAATTTACCTAATGATTGATTTTAACAAGTTTTGTGTTTTTTTTTTTTTTTTTTTTACGAAGCGGCTTATCTGTATTAGTTAGCATAGAAGAACTCCAATAGTTATATTCTAAAATATTTTTATTTGATAAAAGCATCGGTGATTATTTAAATCGAGTTTGGCTAGATTTTGTATTTTACCACTCCAAGATCAATAATTTATAATATTTTTGATGTAGATATATTGATAATACGCATAGAGTTAATCATATTTCAT
This sequence comes from Primulina huaijiensis, assembly GCF_012295235.1. Classification (NCBI taxonomy): domain Eukaryota; kingdom Viridiplantae; phylum Streptophyta; class Magnoliopsida; order Lamiales; family Gesneriaceae; genus Primulina; species Primulina huaijiensis. Next base: position 763,819 of record NC_133309.1, on the reverse strand, counting down.
AATTAATTGACTGAACAGTCGCCCTTGATCCATGTAAAAAAAATATTTATTATTCATTTCATATCCCGACATAAGAAATCCAACATGAGCTGTTAGAGTTGATGTATTGCTAGCCAACTGTTGGTTAATGATTTTATTGACTCGTGTGTAATAAATAATCTTTATTTTAATATAATTTAAATTTTATATTTACTCTGATATTTTATTTATCTGTATACTCATACAAGCTGTATAGATGAAGACTTTGAATATATTATAGTAATATAAATATGTGGTTGTACATGTGATGACAATCATGGAACACATATTTAAGTTACTGTATATTTTAAATAACTTCTTAGTCGATTCAATCGTATAAAAGAAGGTAAAAGTCACTTGAACTTGAGACTAATATTTGTTATGTTGTGTACCATGTTTCATTAGTAGGGACATAGAGATTTTAAAACATACAAGATGAGTGATCATTTAATAAGTTCACTGAACAACCCTCCCCAAGATTTTTCAGTGATTACCATCCATCGAGTTGATAAGTCTGTAATTATGGTAATATACCATTAGTTCATATGACACGAGACAACACTGAGGCTCTGCATGCTAGGATTGCACTTTAACTCGTTTACCAACTCCGCGAAAGTCATCAGGTGGTGAGATTTGTGTAGTAGAGACACATATTTCATTTTAGACAGAGAATTTTGAAGTAAAGTTGATAGCTCGTCGTCCCGTATCTCATGTTGGTATAAACAAAAAATAGTTAGTTTTATTTTCATTTTAATTCATATTTTCTCCAAGTTTTTGAAAGAATAATTTTTGTATTCTATTTCTTCTATATTTTTATTTTTATATTATAACTTAAAAAATTAAATATTCTAATTTATTATAATATGTCTTATAAAATAGACATAAATAATAATAAAAAATTATTGTTTATCAAATTTATCAAGGTAATCTTATCTAATAGTAGATCATTTTGGAGTGCAATAACACTCCCACTCATAAATCTGAAATTGAAAATAATGACAATTTAGCAATATTATAATGACAATTTAGGCGCATGGCATAATATTAAGTACTAAATCATATTGAAAAATAATGTCTTCATAAACATTATTTCATTATTTTTTGGTTTATTGTGATTAAATTAGTAGTTTTAATGAGAAAAACAGACATGGGGACTCGGGTCGGGGCGCAGCGTAACTAAGAGAACCATCACACGAAAAACTATAATCAAAATCTTTTTTTATCTGACATTAACTTGAAACCGCACAAGAAATGGTGGAAATAAATCTTCGTAAATGGATTTTATTAGGTGGGCCTGGACCATTTCATCTAGGACCAAGTGTGGCTCAATCCTGGACTGGTTCAGAATAAATGGGCCGATTCTAAGAGCCCATGTTGGAGCATTCAATTATTCAAGTTGTCCTTCAATACGCAATTAACGTACGAAACTTTCCTCCGATTGCCCAAACTTTTCGTCAATTCTTACACCATTATTCAATAATTTCCATACACAGTGCTGCTATCTAGCTAGTGCTGAGTAAAGATTCCTTTCAATTCTCATGTTCTCATCGCCATTCTTGTCTCTTTTGTCAGAAAATTCTTGTTTTTTCTTGATTCATGATCTGGGCCCATTAAAAGTCGCCTCCTTTTTTCAGAATTTGGAAGCAGATTTCTCGTATTCTGGGGGATTTAATCAGAGCCCATATGGATCCCAATATGCGGAATGAAAGGAGGCGGCGCCTCTATGAAAGAAGGAGACAGGGCGAGGAGGATCAGCCGATGATGTGGCCGAACTCCGGCGCCAAAAGGCAGCGGAAGCTGAAAGATTTTCTGCAGGAAAAAACTGTAAAGCAGCGATCACAGGGAAAAGGAGCTGCTGCCCAGAATTCAGAATCGGACAGTGAATTTGAAATCATGCGAATTCCTGACGATTTGCTGGTCAAGGTTTTCAGTATACTTCCTGCTGAATCCCTTGTCAAGCTGCAGTTCGTGTGCAAGAAGTGGTATGCTTTAGTCAACGGCTCTATGTTCATCAGATTTCACGCACAGCAGTCCGAAACAGTGCTCATATCTCAAGATTTGATCGTTGGTAGAGCACATACTTCTAGCCTACTCTTACCGCCCGTTGAGCCTAAACCTCACTTCCATTACTTGGATTTGAATCGTGGGAACGACAATTTTGTTGAGTCTTGTGTGATTGATTTAGTCGATATTCGGGCGAGCTGTGACGGTCTAGTGCTTGGTATAAAGGCCAAGAACAAGGGATTGATACTCATGAATCCCTTGACCAGAAAACATGCTAAGCTTCCATTAGGCACGGTTGGTTTCCCTGAATCCTATGGTTTTGCGTTCTGCGTCCAGGCAAGAACGTACAAGGTTGCACACTTGTTTCGTGAGGCGCCAGGGTATACCGTCTGTGAAATCTTGAATGTGAGCACAAGAAAATGGACTTGTATGGATGGCCCTTCTTCTGAATTACTACACGACGTTACGCAGAGGCCTGTATCGGTTCATGGATCATTGAACTGGATGCCGAGGGAACATGGTAGTGACTATTTTGTCTCCATGAATTTAGAGGATGAGAAATTTAGCACCATGAAACTACCTATCTTTTGCGTTACGAACGATAGACTGGTCGACGTTGGGGGAGCTCTTGGTTTTGTGACTCATGCCACACTGAATCTGATGCAAGTGTGGATTTTGAACGGAAGGGGGAACTGGGTGAAGCGTTATAGCATATACATGAACTTTGACGTTAGGCGTGTTGTGCCCATTTGTAGCTCGAGAAATGGGAAGGAAATCGTGTTTGAATATCCAGGCCATTACTTGTATGTTTACGATATGGAAACTGGTGAAACGAAGGAGGTTTATTCAAGAGATGACGAGGAATATTGTGAAGGGGCAGAAACACTCTTCATTCCTCACAGAAATACTCTTGCATCATGGAAGGATGCGATTAACTAAGTTTTATGTTAAAACTTAAAGGTCTGCATATTTTGGAAGGTATTGGTTTAGTTTCTTGGAGCTTTAATGTTTCTGTGTTGCGTTTTCTTGCCAGCGTTTTCTTAGCTTGTAATATACGCATATGCTTATGTGTTTTCGCTCTTCTGTTTGTTATGGTTTGCTGATGTACAACTAGACAAGTCTCTGCCAGTATATGCAAAGTTGTAATAACACTCGGGATGAAATTAGCAAAGAAGATTGTGTAAATTATTTGTGCATTTGGAGCTTTCAGTAGCTGGGAATATCCAATGTCATTCTGATATTTCTTAGCTACGGCAAAATAGTACCAAAGTAAAGAATTTCGAAGTAACATCCCTCGTTCCAGCTTTCTCGTCAGGTGCCAAAAATAATCGTCATCGAACGAGAACAAGTTGTTCCATGCCAAATACATGCATACCGCCATCAAGGTTTCTTTCAATCTTCTTTGATGATCATCGAACACCACACGTTAATCCTATTCACGGAGGAACTATGAAACGGGTTCTTTACTTTCCAGGTGGTTCAGGAGATGATCTTAAAACGGGTCTAGCCGTTCAAGGAAGATAACTCTCAGCAACAACAAAGAAAGAAGAAGGAAAGAAAACAATCAAAGAACCTTCACTTCTTCTATCAGAAGGGAATGATTCAATGGTAAAAATGCTAAAAGCTTGAGAAGGAATCATGAATAGCTCTGGGAAATTATCAAGAATCCTATGAACATGGTGAGCGGAAAACTAATCAAACCCCATAAACAATCGCCAGAAAGAAGAAATCTTGATCTGCCGTGACCTTCGATCAATTTACATGGCAAATTTCACTACAGAAGACCAAAACAAATTTGCAAGATTTGCACCCCACATTACTCAAAAACAAAATGAAGCATCAGCTCAGAACAGGCAAAATCATCAAAATATACAACAGTTTTGAGTTAAAAAGAAAATTTCAAGAGAGATTTCATGTAATAGCCTTTCCCTTACGGGCATCACCATAACAAACAGAGAAAACCAATCAATTAACAATCTTGGCATCAATTCCCATCTCCACCATGGATGTGTTTCTTCTTATTAAAAGGTATGCAGCAGAAGATACGATTTCTGTATTACTATCAAAGTAGTTTACATGTTGGAATATTTATATGACTATTTCTGTAACAAAGAGTCCTATACACAACGAAGATGATAAAAACTATCTGATCATTTGTTGCCACAGTTTGAGGGAGAATCTGGAAGCGGTTGACATTGTTGCTCAATTGATGTTGGAGAAGATTTTGAGGATGTTTCGGTTGAGATTTCTCTAACACTCATCACCGTAGTTTTTACCATTATTATGCTCGCAATCGTCCTCGCGTCGGAATCGTCCTCATCGAAAGGCTTTTCTTTGTGGAAAAAGCAGCACTTCTTTGAGCTTTTCTTGTTCATGAATTCGTTGTCGACCGTTCCCTCTTTGCAGCACACCTTCTTAGGACGCTTCAATTTCGACACCAAGACTGGAGGATTGGAAGACGACGGTGCATCAAGGGTTATGACAGGCTGCGGCGGCGGTCGCCATTGTTGCGATCTGTGGGTTCGGGGGGAATTATAGGCGTGGGTTTGAGAGTTGAATTCATGATCAAATATAAACCGCAATTTAATTAAGTCTATAACTCGATTGATGCTTCTAAAAATTAGTTCGATCATATATTTTAAACGATGACATGCCATACAATATATAATTATTTATGCAAAGAGTAAGAACAGAGAGTTCAAGCTATCTTAACAATGCTACCTGACCATAAACCTATTAAGGCATGTTTTAACACTATCAACATTAATATTACTCATGTGTTGATATATGATCTCTTGGACATGCGATTAACATACTCAAAACACTAATTTTTTTAAATAAAAATCGAAAAAAATATGTGTCATCAAATTACTAAATATGTGACCAAAGACACAAGTCCATAACAACGAGGCAACTTCAACAAGATTTTGTTTCTACACATTTAGCTGGGAAAAAAAGGACAGTTCTTGTGTCTCACAAACCGATTACGAACCAAAAGGCGAAGGAGGATTAAGAAATATAACTCCAAAGACCAACTTTAAAACCTCAAACGATCATCTGGTAAAAATTTACATCAGACACAACAGCATCTTGTAAGAAACCAAAGGGAGAATATCTGGCATAAACCCGAATGTGGATTTGCTAGTATATTTATCTTTTTCGATCGGGAGGGAGATGCCAATACAGTCTTGGTAACCATGGGCGTCAAATGTGATAGGAAGTTATGGTATCTCTGCTGTCCGGGGGAGATCAGAGTGCCTATACCCGACTTTATTTGCTGCTACGAGAAAATTAAATACCTGAGGCCCCAGGGAAGAGTTCTGATATTTTATTGAAAACATCCATAACCTGAGTCATGAAGGATGACAAAATTACAATCTACCTTCAAGGTCGAAAAATCAAATGCAGCAAGTAGTAAGAACCGAATAAGGCTCGTCATGGAGTAACATCATGAGAGAAATTTTCGTTACAGATGGATTGGTTCGGTTTTTATAAAAACAAAAGCAATGCCAAGGTTGCAAGGGGTTGTTTCATTACCTCTTTGTCGTTTTGGTACTTGGCTATATTCAAAGGATTTTGGGAACACTGCAAAAACCAATCAAGTAAAGAGTACATGAGCATAGGAGTTCAAGGCGAGAATATTAACAAGAAAAAATAAGAGAGAATAATGGAAGAGACAGAATTTAGTGCTTGTAGTTGTATTGATCGTAGTGATGCCTCTTAATTTTTCTAAAGTATTCAGCACCACAAATGCCTTGTTTGGAATATTATGCTACACAGACAATCTCAAACAACCGCAAGGACGATTACTGTCTCCAACAACCCTCTCCCGTAAACAGTTTCAGCTTGGAATACATGTAAATGGAAGCCCGAAGCTGTGACCGAGCACTTGCTGCTGCGCCATTAGTTACAACTATTTGTCTAGCAGCATACATTCAATCGTATAGAACAAAAAGAAGATGCTTACATCCATGATAGCGGCTTGAACTCTTGGATTTTGAAATGCCATTGCAACATCAGGATTGGCCATTATTTTAGAAATCACTTCTTCAGGAGTAAGGCCTATCTGATCTGCAACATATACAGTATAGGAGCAATCATAAGATGATAAAATTACACAAGGTGATAAAATTACACAAGACAGCAATAAGACAAACACAAACATTTTAATTTCATTAAACACCAACAAAGGTTTGTTGCAGATTGTACTCACCAAACTGCTGCTTGACCTCGGGACTGCTGAGGTCAAAGTTTTTCAAGTTCTCCATCATGCGTTTGTCCCATTCAGGGCTTCCGCCCATGTTAGTACTGGGAAAATTTTAGGAAAAAGAAGTAAATTTTCAATGAAGTAAGGCTTCTTGGGCATTGAAAAGTTAAATTACAAATGCTATGAGTTTTTGACCGTAGTGGAGCTATTCGCACCAGGTAAAGAATTCAACCAACTAATTGTATACTTTTATATTCATTTTTTTAGTAAGTATTACACATTTATATTCTAGTTTCTATAGGAAATGAGTAAATAGGTCAACACAGCAAGGATGAGACCAATACTGAATAGCAAACTGAAATTTGACAACATGCACAGCATCTCGTAGACAAATCCATAAATCTTAAAAAGTATGTGTGATCAACAGGGCGACAGAAAGACGGTAGACTGATGTAAGTGATATAGAAAATAATCGGAAAGAGACCTGAAACAACATTCTTTAGTTCAAAGTTCAAACCATAGAATACATTGTTCTTGGACGTACAGTGCAGCCACAAAAGAAACATGTAAAACACAAGCAATTTCATGTCACGACGATGAATATAAAAGATCGAAAGAGCCTTCTACATGGGAAAACAAGGGCATGACACGATCAGCTTTGATAAAATTTATATAAAAGCATGCTTTAGTTGGAAATCTCCAAAGTGACGGCATTTGCAAAATATACTTACAGCATATCTTGAAGTTGCTGACGGTATTGTGGATTTTGTAGCATCCCTGTAGTATCACATGCAATTGCATTTGAATGTTAACATGATAGACTTAAGGGCTAGATCAATCACCATTCAGACCTCAGATTTAGTGGATGAAAATCGAGAAAGAGGTAAGTGAGATGAATGGAAATTGGTTTTCATCACATTTCACAGTCGAAAGAACAAATGTACACACGAACAAAAAATTAAATAAACTTAAATTTATCAAGATCCCATTGAGTTGCGTTTGACAAATCGATATCCAATCTAAGCCAGGACAAATTAAAAACGAAGTGTACAAGCAATTTTCAGCGAGTCAATCGAAGAATTTTAAAACTTAATGTCTTATAATGAAAGATAAACTCACATTTAAAGGTAGAAGGATTCCTCATCTCCTCTGGTAAATAACTGCAAAAATATTAAAATGAACAGCAGGTCCCCTTTTCTCTTACTAGTAATATGCACAAGTGACACTATAATGATTGTGAAAATTATGTTGGAAAACTCTGAAGAACAAAGAGATAAACATCATATAATATTTTATGAATTATTTTAATAAAATGGATGTTCAAGAATGATAAACAGTGAAAAAATATTATTCTTAATATTCATCTAACATACCATCAATAGCAGAATTTTAAAAGCATTAGACACATACTAAAAGATATAGAAGATCGATGAGGATCTCAACTCATTAACATACTCAAAGAATATTTCAATTACAGAACAAAACTTCATATCATAAGTGAATGAGAATGAAATGCAAGGCAAAAGGCCATCTTACGGATAAACCATTTTTTGCACAGTTGGATCTTCCATCATTTTCTCCAAAGCATCCACGGACAAGAGAGGGTTTGCTGTACCTGTGCATAAGAGTAAAAACCTAATTGGGCTATTTCACTGGATAAGATTTCATTCACTTATAATAAATTCTGCAAACAACAATAAATTAACTTATTAAATAACTGTAAGGACAACATCTTCAATTTCACATCATCTTCAAAAACATCTTGTACTTTGTCCATCAAGGAACTGGAAGAATTCATAAGAAGGAATAAACCTTAATTTAATTTGCAAAAAATCCGTTGGCATAGAAACCTGAACTTCATGGTTATACCTCCGCAAGAATTTTTCAGGGCAGTTCTTTAAAATAGCTTAAACTTAAAACATTTTAAAAAAATAGGCATCTGAAAAGGTAGAAATGAATTGGCTCCACATGGAGCAGTGATCAAATACACCAAATCAGGAAAAAAAGGTTTCTTTTGATAAGTCGACACATATTTCAACAGCTAGGTATATGGTTGCAAATATGACATTACAATACAACACAGAAAACAAATGGCAACTTACCAGTAGAGAAACCTTCTTGAGTACCTGTTTCAAACTTTGTAGCTGAACCATTTTGAGAAACCTTTTGGAGATTATCAAACAAAAAGAAACTAATGAAAATATCATTATAAGTTATTTGCTCAGACTCAAATGACAGTTCAACTCACTGGCTGTGAAGGATGTGGATCTGTCTGGGTCGATTCTTTATAGCCCTCAAACGCATTCTTCTGAACTGTTTCTTGAGGGGAAACATCCACAAAAGCTGCAACAAAAACATATTCATATCTATAGAGTATCGAAAACGGAAACCATAAAAGGAACTGGCATAATCTCTGAAGTAACAAAGGTGGTGGGGATCATGTTGAAGCCAGGAATATCGACTAGCACGAAAATAATAGTGAAAGATGATCTGTGAAAATTTGAATATCAAAAAACTTACACTTCATTCTGTTATAATTTCTGCATAAGAGAGACACATGCCACGTATAAGAGACAACAAGGGAAGCTGAAATACCATATTTCTTTGGTCCCTTCTCGGTTTCTGTGCCATAATCGACAGATACGATTGGAGGATCCTCAACTTTTGTTACAGGTACATCAACAGTTACAGCTTGAGATGCCATAGGAGTTGAAGCTCTAGATGAATCTGGCATCGGGGGTGTGGGTGGCGGAAACGGGAAAGGCGAACCAGGAGCAAATCCGGCATTACCGTATGGATTATTCTGCAAACTCATCTGTTGAGTCCATGTTTTTAAAGCTTGTTCCATTGCATATTTCTGCAACATGAGTTATAACCAAATAATAAGTGACTTGCGACAAACCAAAATAGTTTTATCAATTCCTCTGACAGCACACTAAATTTATTCTCCATACGTTGTTGAAAAAGAACTAAAATGATGTAGCCACTTCACAAGCCAAATCATCTCTTACCTCATAGATGACTTGATTGATAATGGAGAAAAATAATGGTGACATTAAAATTAAACAATTACTAACTACAGAATATGCACATAGAAATAAAATAATAATATCATGTCCCGCCATGTATCCAGCTTATCATTATTGGTACCATAAGAATAACACACCGTTTACATGACATAAGATATTATCTCCTTTTCTACAATGTATATACGAGCAGTAAGATTGCCAGAAAACGGTAGCAAAATAGGAAATATGGAATAAGTCACTCACCTTCGTTCTTCCAGCCACCTGAAATAAATGCAAAGTCAGAAAGATAGCGTAAGTATTAACTCTAAAGCCAAAAGGTGGACCAAGAAATCTAAGACAAACTAACAAACTGCATAGTAGTACTAACCCATGAAAAAAGTGCTGAGAGACCAACACCAACTCCGATCCAGAACAGTGGTGACCCCCTATTTGAGCATGTGATGCATAAGATTGAAGGGATAGCGAGGGAGGGAAAGGGAAAGGGAGAGGAAGGTCGGGGAAGAAAATGTTAGTCACCAGATAATGAAAAAAAATCTTGTTCATAGTCTCTTTATTCCTTAACGAAACTTGCCAATTAATGAAAACAGCTATAGATTATTACACGGAGGAAGGAGGTGGTACTGAAAGCTGTGGATTTACACTAACTGCAGTTGTCTCTTGGCTATTTGATGAAGATATGCTTGCAAAACAGTCCCTTTCAACTCTCCCTGAAACTCCATGGAGGTTATACTAGAACGATAAGCAGCACAAGAACCAGAAAGAGAGGATGACAGCAGACCAGTATGAATGACCAAATAAATCCCAAGCTAAAACTAGTTATTTGTGTAGAAACAAACATGGAATGATGGTATTCATATAATGGTAAGTGCTATGACAAATTCCAATGCACACCGGTCTTTCTTTATGTAACACGATGAAACAAAAAAGAAAAGAAATCTCAACACAGAGCTCCCCTTCTACAAAAAAATGTACATAAATAAATAGAAGTGTACACGAGGAAAGTATGGAAAATCATCCATATAAAACAACTGAAATACAGATATAGTAGTGGTGTACATGAGGAAATAGCATGTCTACCAGCATCAAGCATAAATAAACGCAAATGAAAATGCAATTCCAAGAAACTATCATAAACAAGCGGGAGCTATAGATACAAATACAAGATTGCACTGCAAAGGTTTAATCTTTAATGGACTCGCAACCATGTATTTTTTTTTATTTATTTAAAAAAAGCAACAATAGCAATCTTGTTTTAGAATCACCGAAAATTCAAACAAAAAGACAGTTCATGGTAAAGATTTCATGGCATCTTCAGAAAAAGAAAAGAAAAAAAAACATACATACATATCCCTGTACAAACCAATCGGCGACGCGAAACTAAAAGGACGATACCTATAGTCTTGGTGGTTTTGGGGCCCTGAAACAGAGCAAGAGCAGAAAATGAGGAATTGGGCTTTCCGCATCTGTCATTTTTCCCAGTTTTCCTCAGTAAATTCGGTATACCCATGAAGGGTTTACTGGAAATCATCGAGTTCCGGTGGTTTGAAGGGAGACCCAGTACAACATTGGGAGACGAAACGAGGCCAATATTTTCCATTTCAAGTGAAATTACACCTCAAAACAACTCGGAAGATGAAAATTTTGTGTTTAAGAGGGATGAAATGGAAGAAGAGCTGCAGCGCAAGCTGTGTGTATATTGACCCTCGTCAGCAAAACGGGTTGTCGGGCTTTCTCAAAGCCTCTTTTTAACAAACATCGATTTATCCCCTAAAATTAGCTTAAAATGCATTCAGAACCCGGAAATTATATTTTGCAAAAAGTTATTAAATTTATATATTGGAAAATATAAAAATTTAATTATTTGTCGGGAATGTGACACCAGCAAAGCAAGTGATTGAGACAATATCTTTATATTATTTGTGTTATGGGCTCAAAGGCTTTCTCCTCTGCTGCTTTCTCATGAAGCTCGAAAGTTGTTTTTGGGAGTTCCCATCGCGGCATCTTCTCCTTGATTTCACATTTGTTTTTTTGCTTTCGTTTGGAAACAGACATACAAACTAAGAATGGTTAAAAAAAATTCGGAGCCAAAAGAGACACAAAACCTGTGCAAAGCTAAAATAACTTAATTCCAACGAACTTACATAAATTAATGAATTTGATAATCACTTCTTCATTAGATTTAAGTTATCTTTATTTTGTTGTATTACACATGTTAAAAGTACAAGGGAAAATAATTTTTTTGTTCAATTTTGGGTTTTGATCTACTAAGTTTTCAAAGTTTGGTTTTGATGCAGGTACACTAACTTTTAATTTTCAGCTATTTTGGTCCAATTGCTGATGTGACGCTAAAAAATGCTGACGTGACATCGGAAATCGATGTGATTTTGGCAAATGTTGTCTTGTCAAGCTGTCAAGACAGCAATTAAACCAAAATAGTCGAAAATTAAAATTTAGTATACTAAAACTAAACTTTGAAAAATTAATGGACCAAAACCCAAAAATATTTTTCCAAATTAAAATTTTCACTTAAACGTAGAATTCAATTCGTTCAATAATAGCATAAAAATAGAATTTACCAAAATTACACCAAACATTTATTATAAATTCAAAGCCTAACGAATTGAAATGAAAAAAAAAATTACTTACTCAACCACATGATCTAACTAATGTTGAAAATCTATGTTGACCGGAACTTTGAGCATATTATCTCCGATGATGAAATTACTGCCACCGGAAGGTATCAAATTGTAACCCTTATAATCGACAACTCCCAGGCTCTTGCAAGCATTCAATACAAAACTAGCCTTCTCACTCTTCCCGGCAGCAACAAAGACTCTTCTAAAAGCAACAACCTGTTTAATAGGTGCGTCCACGATGCCGCTAGGCGGAACCCAATACACAATCACGACTTCGCTTCCATCCCTCTCGCCGACGTTCTTGACCTCTAAATTCAGCTCAACACTGTGGTGTTCGTCGCATCGCAAGTCGTCGATGAGAATTGCGGGGCAGGCTGGTTTGTATGAGCCTTCGGTGTAGTTCATCTCTCGACAGTGCTGGAACTTGTTCAACTGGACCTGCAGAGATTTCGTGGAGGAAACGAGAGAGTAGGAGAATTTGGTGTAGCTAAGGCCGTATCCGAAGGGATAAACGCTTGAGCTGCTGTGGAATTTGTATGTTCGTCCAGGGTAACCGAGGTGGTCGATTGGTCTCAAGGGCATGGATGTCATTGGTAGCATGTCGACGTATTCATTTTCGTGCCAGGTTAGAGGCAGTCTCCCTCCGGGATTGTATTTGCCAAACACGACGTCGGCTATAGCCTGGCCGCCTTCTTCTCCGGGATATCCGGCCCATAGAATAGAATGAACCTTGGAAGAACCCTTGGAGAATGAAACGTCCACACCGCCAGCCGACATGATGACTACCACTACAGGGCCTTTGGATTGGGCTGCAACTTGATTGATCAGTTGATCCTGGTAGCCTGGAAGGAGCAAATCTTCCCTGTCTAAGCTTTCAGCCTCGATGCTTAAATCGATTCCGACCACAACTATGGTTGCATCAGCTTTCTTTGCCGCTTGGACTGCTGGGAAGATCATGCTATCATTTTTGCATGCTACATCTCCACACCCCATTTCGTAGATCACTTTTCCATACTTGGCGAAGCCGTCGATTGGAGATGTGTACTGACATGGAACACCTGTATGATTCATCTTTTTAGAAATGAAATTTGAAGCATGAGATTTATGTTCATGTCATTGAATCAGGCATACCTGCATAGTTGCCGATCATGGCGCTCGTGGCATTTGCATGCGGCCCGACGACTGCTATGGTCTTTATCTTGTCTGTGCTCAAAGGCAATGCTTGATTGTCGTTCTTAAGGAGAACGATTCCTTCGCGTGCTGCCTCGGTTGCTAGTTCAATGTGCTCATCACTGCACACATTAGTCATGTCCAGCTTGTCGAATTGCGGGCTTCCATCGAAAAAGCCAAGCCTCATGAGAACAATGTACAGATTCTTCAGGGCAACGTCTATATCTTTTTCGCTCACTTTCCCCTTTCTTACCGAGTTTCTAGCATAGTTAGTGTAATAATTCCCGCAATCCAAGTCCAATCCTATATGATACATATACATATAACAAGAAAACAGATTAATGCAAAAGGCAGAAATTAAGTTTTATGTTAAAACAAACTAATCCGACCTGCTTTTAGAGCTTGAGCAACAGCATCCTCGGGCTCGTCTTTAAGCCATTTTTGATGATTTATCATCACTTCAATGGAATCGCAGTCTGAAACAATGTATCTGCAAGGGCGAATCGAAAAATGAAGTAGCTGTTACCATATACAAATACCAAAACATCAATATAAATCATTCATTACCCGTGAAGATCCCATTCTCCTCTTATTTTATCCCTCAGAAGCCGCGGATCTGCGCACGCTGGAATGCCATTAATCTTGTTGTAAGAACACATCACGCTAGTCACGTCGCCCTCTTTCACGCACATTTCGAATGGCTTAAGAAATGTCTCTAGCATGTCTTGCTCAGTCACCTGTATTCAAATTTGAAAAAGTTGATAATACATCACATTCCAACTCAAATTTAGAGTGAGAGTGATCATGTATATTACTCTTGCGTCGTAGTTGTAACGCTCGATTCCAAGCCAGTTGTCCACATCATAAGCTGCATAATGCTTGCAGCAAGCAGCAACCTTAATAGGCCTAGAGTTGAGATCTGTTGCATTCTCAGTTCCCTCGACATCTTGTAAACCTCGTACATAGTTGGCTGCATACTCGCCCACGACGTAAGGGTCCTCGCCGGGTGTTTCGAGGGCTCTTCCCCACCTAGGATCCCTAACGACGTTAATGTTAGGACTCCAAAATGTCAGCCCCGCATGGCCTAAGTTGTGCATGGCTCTTGCTTCTGTCGAAACCGCCTAAAAGACACCCAAAATAAAAAAAGACAATATGTTATAGGTAAATTAATCGATCCAAGAGCTATATTTGAGCTATTATAAAAGGGTCAAAAAATCATGAAAATAAGGAAAACAAATACAATGCATGCATGTTATTAGGGGCAAGAATTTTCAATAAAATATATATTTAAATTTAAAATTCCGATTTTTCTTAATTACGTAAAGATCGAGTCAAAATATAAAACTTAAGGGTAGAGTCATGTATCTATACCATATAGTATATTTATGTAACATCAAATGGAGAAGATGATTTCGCTCCGACGATGAATACTATACAAAGAATCCATTTTTGAGTATATTACCTGGCCAATCTTTTTCCACAAAGATTGGTTAAAACTAGCAGCTGTGGTAATAGGAGTTGGAAAACTTGTTGCACCAGGGACAACATCGTCGAAGAATGAGGCTTTGCTGTTCCATTGTCCCACGTCCGACACACCGTGCAATGCCTCCGACCACCACTCGTACTGTGGGAGCCCGATTCTCGGAACCCCATTGGCCGTGTCTCCGATCTGGTTCACTTTCTCAGACAATGTCATCCTGTCAACCAAATCCTTGACGCGTACCTCGTAAGAGAGTGAGGTGTCGCAGTATGCGAAGTCTTTGATGTTCAAACCGAGATCCAAAAACCGAGCCGCGTCACAAACGTGAGTGTAGTTCGCATTGACGGTGGAGGTGGAGTCCATAATCTGTGCCAAGGGACCATTTCTTGCACAAGTGAAGGTGAACAGAAATGTGGCCGCTAGTAAAGAGAGGATGAGGAATGGTCTTGCTGCCATTTTTTCTCTACTTTTTTCGAGAATTTGAGTAGAGAAGTAATGTTTTTATAATTTATAGAGATTCAAAGATGAATCCAAATTTTGTTTTTGTGATTAAGTTTGTTAAGATTGTGATAATTTTGATATCTAAATGTTATCCAAACGAATTCTTTGACATATCTTGAAAGATACTCTCGTTTCCCTTTTGATTTGAAAAACATGTCATTTCGATGGCCAAATATAGATAATTGTTGAAATTATCTATTAATATTATTAGTTATTAAAATAATAAAACATTATGATTGAATTTTTAAATTTTAAAACTCAACAAGTTTATTAATTAAGATATTATAAACGTATCAATTTTTTAGAAAAAGAAACCAAAAATTCGAACTTTAATTATATTGTTAGGTTATTAAAAAAATTTATATATATATATTAAAAAATTTATATATATATATATATGTACATTGAAATATTTAATGCTCACCACGCGTGTGTCACGATTTACTAGTAATTTCTAAAGAATCCTTAGGTTCCAAATGTGCTTTCAACGGATATTTGAAACTTTAAGATTGATACAAGATAATTAATCTATATATCCACAAATGATGATTTGGCGTAACTAGAAGATTACAAATGATTTATTGATTGAATGTATTGTGATTTTCATATTTATTGTTATCAACTAGTGCCCCTATGCACGCGGCGACGTATTCATATAGTCAGAATAATAATTATCATCGATACTAGTCACAAACGAATATTAACTAATACTGCATGCGACGTGTTTATACAGTTGAAATAATAATCACCATGGATATTTTTGACGTAACTAGAAGATTACAAATGATTTATTGACTGAATATATTGTGATCTTCATATTTATTGTTATTGACTAGTGTCCCAATGCACGCGACGATGTATTCATATAATTAGAATAATTATTATCATAGTTATTAGTCACCAATGAATATCAACTAGTACTGCACACAGCGTGTTTATATCGTTGAAATAATAATTACCATGGATATTAGTCACCATGTGCATCTGTAAAATAATATATAAATATTATAATGTCTTGCATGTACATTAAAATATTATAATGTCTTGCATGTACATTAAAAAATTATCGACAATGACTATACTTTTTAAAGGAATATGTGAAAGAGTGTGTAGACATAGAGTGGGGAGAGGAAGTTGGACTTTGCAATTTAAAATTTTGATATTGGACATACCACAGACCAATATATATCTCTCAACTTTTTAATAAGATATATAGAAAGAGATTTGAATTATTTTTTATTATTAAGAATGATATCTAAAAATTAAATGATGTAGATGTATAATACCCACCGTGTACACTTATGTGAGCTTCGATAATGTGACGTTCATCTATTTGATGTACACTTTTTATATGTTTTATCACATCTAATAAATGAGTATTAACTTAATTGATGCTCACATAAGTGTGCACAGCTGATCACATGTGATAAAAAATAATACTTTCTACATAAAAATAATAATTTTTCATTGGTCAAGATGGGTCGGTATGCATCTCACAAAGTTAACCCATGACTTTGTCTTGTATGATTTCTTATGTTTATTATTATAGCCCTTGATTCTATATGTAGGTGATATCAGGAGGAAATTTTTGGTAGCTGTTGTTCTAATAGACTTATGATAGAATCATGCATTTAGATTATTTATATTATAATATATTATATAGGGAACGCTTTAAAAAAAATTACATAGGTATGAACACTTCAAAATTGTAAAATCACCCTTAATTTAATTCTCTAATTATTTACGTAATAACTTATCCAAAAATCGAAATCTAAAATTAGAAAATATATTTATAAAATTAATTAAATTAATATTTTTAGATAATAATCCGAAAATTTGCAAACTTTTTTAGCCTCACTATCACAGCCTGTCGTGCTATCATCAAGAATCAGAGTTCACTCAAACTCGAACACGTTAGGAGACAAGCAAATAGAGCCGCTCATAATTGATTAAAACGACTCTCCAACAAGTTTGTTTTGGTATTTATGTTGCAATGCTAATTTCTATTTGCACAATCATTATGAAAGATACTGATTGATGTTAAAAAAAGATAATAATCCGAATAATTTGCAATTTTTTTTGAAGGAAAAAACAAAAAAAAAATCCTAGAGCCCTCATTAGAACAAGTAACGATTTAACCCCAACTACCTTCTCATTAGGAACTCGTTACTCTCTATTATATTATCGAAAGATGTTGTGAACTTTTTTCGTTAGCTCAAACCCTCAAACTCAATCGAAGATAAAATGCAAAAGTTAGATCTCATCTCTTTTAAATGGTTTACTTATTTTCTTAGGGAAGTTGGTGAAAAATCCCCAATCAAAATATTTTTTTGGGTTCACTCCCTATCCATAAAATTGTGGTACTATGTCATGTGGAAATGTGATACATTTCATGTGGAAATGTGGTACTAAAAAAGTACCCAGTGACTGAACACAAAAAAAAAACGACGGCTGAGGACTGAATGCCAATTTCCCGTATTCTCTTTTATTCTGAAAAGAAAGCTGATAATAGAAAATAAGATAATATCAAAACTTAATTCCATCAACTAAGAAATTATATACATAAAAAACGATTACAACGTGCATATTATCACTAGTATTAATGAAATTCTAGTCTAGAATCTATATATTTTTTATTACTATAAATATTTACCCATTTAATTATTATATTAAATTATATTATATTAGTCGCATTTTATCCAAATTTAATAAGGAATAATGGCATTCTGTAAAAAGTCTTTCGTGACATTTCAATCAATCAGTATAATAAGTTTCTTGATGATAAATGTTTAGCAGAGCCCTTCACATATAATTTTTGAGTTGTTATATAATTTAAGAAATTTATTTTATATATTTAATATTATCTATAATTTTTAATAAATTGACAAGTGAATGATTCTACAATTCAAAGTTAATTAATGTCACGTGTTTTATTTAGAGACGGTATATTGTATTGTATCAAAAATTGTACGTCGTATGTTATATCGAAAATTATGTTATAAGAAAATATGCATCGATACTGCATCGAAATTTTCGTTATATCGAATCTCGATATACCAAAATCTCTGATACGTATAATTAGTATATCGATCCTACAGAAATTTTGTGGCATATCGACATTTCGATATGGTATTGATATATATTTGAGAAATTTGTACCCCTTGTTTCTTTAATTTTTGATGTATTATATTTGGATTTAAGATAATGGATTTATATTTCTATTATTAATTAATTAAAAATATATAAAACATTATTTTTTTTCTTAATTTTCTAAATATATGTACTATTTATTTATTTCAAAAGTACGCAATAAATTCTACGGTGTCGGGATATGGTCGGAAAGATTAAGGCTATATATGTCATTTCACTTAGACAATTTGACCTATTTCCTGCTGTCATAAATCTGCCTCAATTAATTAGGGCAAGAGTTCGATAAATGTTCACAACAAGAAGTGAAAAATCTCCTCCAAATTGCCCTTGAAACTTCTGTATTTTACTATTTTCAGCAAATCCTACTAATATCCTGCATTTTCTTGTTGATCTGTGGATGGATGCATGTATTTCTGCAATTTGAGTCTCTGGAGTCACCGCAATCTGGTAAATAATCTTGCTCTATCACTTTCTTGGATACTCGCAATCACCGACGCAGATTGGCTGGCCCTGGTAAAATCTGAGTGAGACCTGCGGCTGTGTTACTCTACTGGGATTTTTGTTTCTGAACTTCGTTCTTTATTTTTATTGAATTGCCTCTGTAGTTGGTAGCTATTTTTTGTGCTGTATGGAAGTTGGGTTTGCTTTTTTCTAGATCCTTTTCTTGAAATTTCAGGCTGATATTGAATACCGAATTTGGGTGTTACATGTGAAAGAAATGTTTAAAAAGTTGGGATTTTGTTGGATTCCGTATGTGTGATTTTGCCAGTTTTGTTTCGATTTTGAGGTCTTTTGGTTCTGTGGATATTTTTGGACTGATTATGGCAATTGTATGGGGACATTTGAAAATCTGAAGAGGAGGGAGGAATGATGGGTTGTTTCTAGATTTATCTGTCAGTTATATTTAATAAATGAAATGGACGTTCTGGCTTTACCAACTATGGCGAATGTGAAGGAAAGTGCCAACGCGGCCGAAAACGCCTTTGCTCCTGTATCGGATGCAAATACAAATGTTTGTTTGGCGAACTACAGTTTATCAATTGGACAGGAGTTTGCAGATGTTGATACTTGTAGGAAGACATTAAAAGACATTGCTATAGCGTTACATTTCGAGATTAGGATAGTTAAATCTGATAGGAGTAGATTCATAGCCAAGTGCTCGAAAGAGGGTTGTCCATGGCGCGTGCATGTAGCAAAATGCCCTGGTGTTCCGACGTTTACTATCAGGACTCTTCAAGGTGAACACACATGTGAAGGAGTCCAGAATCTCCACCATCAACAGGCGTCTGTGGGTTGGGTTGCACGATCTGTCGAATCACGTGTGAAGGATAATCCGCAGTACAAACCGAAAGAGATCCTACAAGATATCCGGGATCAACATGGAGTCGCTGTTTCTTATATGCAGGCGTGGCGGGGGAAAGAGCGTAGCATGGCTGCACTACATGGGACTTATGAAGAAGGTTATAAACTTATTCCTGCATACTGTGAGCAGATTAGGAAGACCAACCCTGGTAGCATTGCCTCTGTTGTAGCCACTGGGCAAGATAATTCCTTTCAGAGGTTATTTGTTTCTTACCGAGCTTCAATCTATGGATTCATAAATGCTTGTCGGCCACTTTTGGAACTGGACAGGGTTCATCTCAAAGGAAAGTACCTTGGATTGTTGTTTTGTGCTGCTGCTGTCGATGCTGATGGTGCATTGTTTCCATTGGCAATAGCCATCGTCGATGAGGAGACTGATGAGAACTGGATATGGTTTATGTCAGAGCTGCGTAAACTTCTTGGAGTAAATACCGACAATATGCCCAGGCTCACGATACTCTCTGAGAGAACGACTGGCATGGTGCAAGCTGTTGAAACACATTTCCCTAATGCATTTCATGGTTTTTGTTTGCGATTCATCAGCGAAAACTTCCGTGATACATTTAAGAATTCGAATCTGGTGAACATATTCTGGAATGCTGTTTATGCGCTCACAACTGTTGAATTTGAAAATAAAATTTCTGAGATGGTGCAGATTTCACAGGATGTCCTTCCATGGTTTCATCATTTCGACCCTCAACTGTGGGCCGTTGCGTACTTTGAAGGAGTACGGTACGGTCATTTCACGATCGCAGTAACAGAGTTATTGTATGATTGGGCTTTGGAATGTCACGAGCTCCCTATTGTACATATGATGGAGCATATTCGTCATCAGTTAACTTCATGGTTCAATGATCGTCGTAACACGGCCATTAGATGGACCTCAATCCTCGCCCCTTCTGCCGAAAAGCGGATTTCAGAAGCAATTGCAGATGCTCGCTGCTATAAAGTACTCCGGGCCAATGAAGTCGAATTTGAAATCGTGTCAACCGAACGAACAAACATTGTAGACATACGCAGTCGAGTATGCTCTTGTCGTCGCTGGCAACTCTACGGCCTGCCATGTGCACACGCAGCAGCAGCACTCATATCCTGTGGTCAAAACGCCCATCTATTTGCCGAACACTGCTTCACTGTACATAGTTACCGCGATACCTACTCGCAGATGATATATCCGATCCCTGACAAAAGCCTTTGGAACGAACCTCGTGAAGGCACCGAGGGCGGAGTTGCCAAAGTTGACATCACGATTCGCCCGCCTAAAACTCGTAGGCCTCCAGGAAGGCCGAAAAGGAAGGTGCTTCGGATAGAGAGCTTTAAACGGCCGAAAAGACTTGTTCAATGCGGTCGCTGCCATATGCTGGGACATTCCCAGAAGAAATGCACACTGCCAATGTGATCCCCCGGGGGTTACAGGATTCATTTTGTTTTTGGGTCACTGTTGCATTTCCTGCTCATCGATGTAATCTTTTATGGTGTGTGCTTTGTGTGTACTCTTATTATAAAACTCGATTATTACAATAGACTTCATCCTGTTTTGTGGAGCACAAGTTTTCTGTTAAATTCGATGTTTTATTATTATTATTATTTTAAAATATAAATATGTATAGAAAATAAATTTAGCATAGGTTTTTTTTTAAAAAAATAATAACCACAAATTCGTAAAAACTCTGTAAATCAAGTAGGGTTCTTCTATATTAAATTCATAAAAGTTTCATCTTACAAATTTATACTGTTCTCTTTTGATAAAATATATGTATATGTAATAATAAATTAACAAGTTATGGTGTTATTTTAAGCTATAAATATGCAATAATTAATTTTAAAAAAAACTCATGTGAATTCGACTCATGGGTTAATGTTATGACAAATATCTTATTCGCTTCGACTCATGAAAAAATATTACGTTTTTGTCAAAAATATTAATTTTCACTCTGGACGGATCTTCTATTCGAGCGGAACATTCTTTAGGATATTTTTATAGTAACACTCAAATAATCAATATGATAATATAATTATGAAACTAATACATATTTTATCAGATAATTTTTTTTTGTTTCACTTGTATATTACTTGCATTTGCTTTATATTTAAAATTTTTTATTCTATATTGAATTTATATTTTAGAAAAAACTTTAATTAAATTATAAACATATAGTATAAGTTACGAGAAAAATTATACTTTTGATCGTGTTAAAAATAAATTTATATTTTGAGTTATATTTATATTTATTTTTATTTTTTGTCCTTTCTTGACTGGAGTCCAATCTATCAGTCGAAAATTTCTTATGCGATGGCGGAAAATGCTAACATTGATTTTTGAAAGACTGCATATTATTCTAAAAAAATAACAACACATGCAAGTTTAACAAATAAACAATTTCAATCATACACAATGGACTCAAATGAAAAACACATTCAAGTTTCATGAATAAAAATTTAATTCAATTTTAATAGGACTACAAATGAAATAAATATGCAAATTACAAAACTAAAATTAAAAATTCATAATTAGCAGGGCCAAAAATTAAAAAAAAATACTATTACAAGACCAAAAATTTAATTATTCTCATCATTATGCGTGCTTCGTTTAAATAAATTGCGTTTTGGTCATTGAGGAAATCTATTCTTATGTTGTTATTTTTTAATTTTTCCCCCTTTATGATTGATAATTCGATGAAAAATTTCTCCTATGATTTAAGACTCATACTCGTCGCGATCTGTTAAAGCTAAACCCAAAACCAACTCCACATGTTCATGAAGTTAAACGAGTTTGACTTGTACATCAAAAAATAATATTTATATTATATTTGACCCTTACCTTGACCCGAACCTGAAAACCCCAAATCCAAACCTGATTTTTTCAGGTAGAATCGTGTCAGGTTGGTGGGTCGTATCTGATTTTGACACACCTATGCTACAACTTAAAATTTGAAATAACTTGGGAAAATGGAACCAAGAAAGAATCAAAGAGTTTAGCCATTAAGTTGAGATGATTTTTCAATCAATTGTCAAAAGCAATATTGTCCAGTGCCTCTTTTTTCCCCAAGCTGAAGAGTATTACAGAAACTCTAAATCCAGTCATTAGTTACATAATAAAAAAGGTTGTGCTTTGGATTGCTTCCAAAAACTGCTTCACAATTTATACAAAAATCTATACATGGCTTAAAGAAGAGTTGGATATTTTTGTGGAACAAGTCAAATGCAGAGTGAAGCAAATGTTTTTGGGTTTTCATTTAATATCAATCGTTTTTGGAGAACCCCACAAAGACCTGATAGGACTGAAATCATTAATTAAATTGTTCATATACCAAAAAACTAGCAATTGGCAGAGATTATACTTTCTATCAGTAAAACTCATTCCATGGAGTTGCTAGCCTTGAGCCTTTTGTTCTTGTATTTTGCTGCTACTCCTGCGACTTGCTTGAGCAATGAAACTGATTTTTCGGCTCTGCTGGCTTTCAAGAACGCCATAGATGATGATCCATTGGGGGCTCTAAGATCATGGAATGAAACTGTACATCATTGTGATTGGGAAGGGATTCTGTGCAGCAAAAGGCATCGAGGTCGAGTCGTATCTGTTAACTTGGAGTCTCGTGGCCTTGTGGGATCCCTTCCATCCCATTTAGGCAATCTTTCATTCCTTCGAGAGTTTGTGTTACAAAACAACAGCTTCTACAGTAAAATCCCGGAAGAATTTGGTCTTTTGAGGCGGCTCGAAATTGTCATATTTAGCAACAATTCATTCAGTGGAGAGATACCAAGAAACATTTCACAGTGCTCAAATCTCTATTACCTCAATTTGGTCGATAACCATCTCACAGGAATCATAATCCCGGAGCTTGGTTCTATGTTCAAACTTGAAGTTTTAGGCTTGGCATTAAACAATCTCTCAGGCACTATTCCACCATTTATCGGCAATCTCACGAATCTTTCTACACTGTCTCTGGGAGGCTGTGGGTTGCAAGGAGAAATTCCTGACTCACTCGTCCATCTCCGGAGATTAAGGTTTCTACATTTAGGGTTCAACAATTTGACTGGTAGAATTCCATCTGGTTTGTACAATATTTCCAGTATATCTAATTTCATAATGGGCCACAATAGACTCCATGGAAACATTCCTTGGGATGTAGGCTTCACTCTTCCAAGATTGAGGTTTCTTTATTTGGGAGCGAATGATTTTGATGGACCCATTCCGCTTTCACTCTCGAATGCTTCCTTTCTTGAAAATATATATTTATTTTCAAACAAATTTACCGGGCAGAATCTGAAATACTTCAACAAGCTTCCATCTCTGCGACAACTCGTCATTTTTGCTAATGATATGGAGGGAGACATCAGCTTTATTTCATCTTTGACAAATTGTACTAATCTTAACGTGTTATCTGCCGAGCAAAATCTCTTGAGTGGTTCGTTGCCAGACTCCATCGCCAATCTCTCAAGTCAGCTTAGATCCCTGTATTTAGCAGAAAATCAAATACATGGAAGCATTCCTTCGGGTATTCAAAACCTCATTGGTCTGACCGACATTGCTTTTCAAGACAATTTTCTTGAAGGTCCTATTCCTTCAGGCATCGGAAAACTAAGTAAGGTACGACGAATTTTCCTGGAAGGAAACGAGTTGTCGAATGAGATACCAGTTTCTCTTTCGAACATGACGTGGTTGAACATTGTTGACTTGAGTCATAACAAATTGGAAGGAACAATTCCTCAAAGTCTAAGTAACTGCACCAACTTGCTATACTTATTTCTTTCGTTTAATGATCTCATAGGGCCAATTTCGCGTGAAGTTTTTAGCCTGTCATCCGTTTTGATTTCTTATGAATTGTCCCACAATTCTTTTACTGGTTCAATTCCACAAGTAGGTTCATTGTGTAATCTTGTAGAATTGGACTTGTCACACAACAGATTATCAGGAACTATACCAAACACTTTGAGCAGTTGCTTTGAGCTGGGACGACTTCACTTGGAAAACAATTCTCTTGAAGGAAAAATACCTGATGCACTTGATGCTTTGAATAGCTTGGAAGATATGGATCTTTCGCAAAACTATTTATCAGGGCCCATCCCGAGTTTTCTAGGAAATGCGTTGTATCTGAAGAATTTGAATCTGTCCTTCAATAGGCTGCAAGGAGAAGTGCCTACACAAGGAGTATTTCAAAATGAGAGTGCTATTTCAGTGGAAGGAAATGAGTATTTGTGTGGAGGTTGGGCTTTCTTAAACCTTCCTCCCTGCCCATCTACCAAAAAATCCAAGAAGAAACATTTCTCAAATCTATTGAAAATATTGATCCCTGTGTTGGGTGCAGGAGCCATTTGCCTTACACTTACATGCATATATATATTCGTTTTTAAAAGACGAATATTAAGAAAGATTCAATCTTTGACGTCATCATTTGAAGACATGTTTTTAAAGCTATCTTATGCAGATCTGCTGAAAGCTACTGATGGATTCTCGGAAACCAAGTTGCTTGGGTTAGGCCGATTTGGTTCTGTCTACAGAGGAATTCTCGATGACAAACAACTGTCAATTGCGGTGAAGGTTCTCAATCTTGACATCAGAGGAGCTTCTAAAAGCTTCATGTCAGAATGCAATGCAATAAAAGCAATAAGACATAGAAACCTTTTGAAAATATTGAGTGCATGCGAAAGCATAGACTTCCAGGGGAACAGTTTCAAGGCATTAGTTTATGAATTTATGGCTAATGGAAGCTTGGACAAATGGTTGCGTAATGATCATGTGGTAGAAACTGAAAGTGAAAACAACAGAAAACTTAGCACAGCTCAAAAATTGAATATTGTCTTGGATGTTGCATCTGCGGTAGAATACTTACACCATGGCACAAATTCCATCGTCATTCATGGTGATTTGAAGCCAAGCAACATTCTGTTGGATGAAAATATGACTGCTCATGTGGGCGACTTTGGATTGGCAAAAGTGGTTTCGAACCTATATCCAGCATACGAAGGAAGCAGCAGCTCGGTGGCAATCAAAGGTACCATCGGTTATATTCCTCCAGGTATATATGGATGCCTTCCTTTTTCAAATTCCACAACAAAGAAAAAATTTCTACTTCAATACTTTAGAATATTGCAAAATAGGGAAATAGTCAGGAATGATTTTTTTTTTTCTCTAATTCTAATCTTAGGCAATGTGCTTATTTTCTCTTCTACACATAAAGGAGAACCACTTTATTATATTTTCAGAGTATGGGATGACCAACTCCATGACAATGCAAGGGGACGTATATAGCTTTGGGATTCTTGTGCTTGAGATGTTCACGAACATAAGACCAACAGACGATGCCGCGCTTAACGGTCATTCGAGCCTCCACCATTTAGTGAAACATGCTTTGCATAGCCAAGAGATGAACACTGTGGATCAAATCTTCGATCTGCATGAACAAGCTGATCAGAAAATGCAAATTAAGATCAAGAATTGTGTGAACTCTGTTCTTGAAATTGGAGTAGCATGTTCGATGGAGTTGCCGAAGGATCGAATGACGATGACAGATGTTGTCGTTGAATTGGACAAGATTCGAAAGGCTTACTTGGCTGAATGATTCTGAAGAAAGCTTTTGGTTTGTCATTCATGTGTGTGTATCTTTCTTTCGAAAATTTTATACTTTTTTTCCTACTTTTAATCTATAATTGTATGGTGTGCATAAATACGTAATTGAGAGAAATGTTTGTATGTAAGTGATTTCAAATACTGTTTTTAAGCTATTTAGTCAAAATTTTTATATGTGCTGCTAATAAATATCGCTAAATGATATGCTTCATTTGATCATTTTGTGTTATTGCAACGAGAAGAGTTTTTTTAACCTAGCGTTAACATGTTTATTATTATATGTCATTTGTATTGATCATGTTGTGTTTGGATAGCTTATGTGATTTGTTTGTTTACCGAAAGAAAATAGAAAAAAAGACCACATATCCCACAAAATTGGTTTTTTTCAATTTTTTATTATTGAGATATTTTGTTAATTCTAAAACACATATTGCATGTTTTCTGTTTGTTTAGATTACTTAGGGAGGTGTATTCATTCTATATTTTCAAAGACTTTTAATGACTTTTTTTAAATGATGGACTTTTGTGGAGTTGATAGATTTTTATTGACTTTTATGGAATCTCATAGAATTGTAAAACAAATTTCATAGACTCTTATAGACTTTTTTTCAAGATTTTTGTAGACTTTTGTAAACTTTTTCATAGAATTATGTGAATTTTATAGTTTATAATTGTGATTTATTTTTTATTAATTTTTTAAAAATAATTATTGGACATAGATAACCTCTTCAATTTTAAATTATTATTTTTATTTATGAATGTAAATGTATTTTACTTACTTAAAAGTTAAATCAATTTAATTTGTGAAAAAAGACAAATGAACTATCCAATTTATTGAAATGAAAATTTCAATTCTTTATGTCAATTCAATATATTAATGAACAATATTTTTATAAGTTCATAATAAAATTTTATTAAAAGAACACTCAAAATAATGAGTAGCTTTTTATAAAAAAAATCTAATAATTACTGACAATTTGATCAACATTGTTCTACATTCCATTGGCTATGGTATCCCTCCATGCATTAGCATTTGCTCGTTGTTGTTTTTTAGTATTAAATAACTGATCAAAGTCGTCACCTTCATAAACTTGTGCTGATTAAGACAATAGAGCTTCATTATATACTTCAATTTGAAATTCATCAAATTGACATTTCTTTCGAAGAAAATTGTGTAATATAGCACATGCCAATACCCTATTAGGGGTGGGAAAAAATACCGAATTTTCAGTATACCGAGATTACCGTAACAAAAAAATATTGAATTTACCGAATTTTAAGTATACCGAAGATTTCGGTACGGTACGGTAACAATACCGAATTTTCGGTACGGTAACGATATCCAATTTGAAAATTTTGGTATATACCGAAATAACAGAAAAATATACAAAAATTTTAAAATATATAATATTTTAAAACAAGAAATTATAACTTTTTTTAAAATGTAAGGTTTTTTTGGTTTGGTATACCGAAAATTTTGGTATAGTATCGGTATGAATTTGCTTATACAATAATTTAAGATATAGATTAACTAAAATTAAAGAAAATAATTAAAAATAAAATGTTATATAATAATTAATAAAAAAAATTAAATTTTAATTATGTTTTTAAAAAGTACAAATAAAAAGAAAAATAAATAGATGAGAAAAGAATGAAAGTTTGTATTGAATATGTGAATTTTGGAGATTTCTCAATTAAATGTACATACAAATCTTTAGGTTGAATCAAATACTTTTGTTGACATTTTATTGTTGTACCTTATGCTATAATTCTTGTACTTAATAGAATTCCATAGAGTCATTAAAAGTTTATTGACATTTTGAATACCTATAGACTTTTGTAAAATTTTTAAAAGTCAAGTTTGAATACCACATGACTTTTTAAAATTCTACAAAAGTCTACATTGAATACCACTAAACTTTTATGGAGTATATAAAAGTCTAGTTTGAATACCTCTAGACTTTTAAACTCCATAAAAGTCATTAAAAGTCTATAACCAATACACCCCCCTTAGTTTGAAGTGACCTAGAAAATATTAAAAATGCTGAAAGGTTTTTTCGTTTTTACCTTATGTCTCAGAATATTAAGAGATAATATTTTTTATTTATTGAGGCAAATGTATTTCCAAACTTCTGCCAATAATTCAATATTCAAAATTTTTACATTATTATATTTTTTTATTCAAAATTTTTTATTTTTATTGATAGAGGGTATTTGAATTCGAGTTTTTATATGCTTGTTTATATTATTTTTGTAGTATCACTGGATTTAAAAAAAAATTGGTGGATCTAGGACCCTTTTGGTGGACGACAAACGTAGTTAAATTGTTAAAAAAAGATAGCATCCAATAAATTTTTGGCATGCGATTTTGTTCTAATTCAATGAGTATGCATGATTATAAATTTAAATTATATCCCAAGTTAACATATGCTTTGTTATTACCAGATATATTTTGTCAACGGTCTAATATTTTTCTTTAATTTAAGAAAAAATATGTGACTTCGTATTATATTTTTACGGCTATTTTTCTTAATGATTTTATTAAAGGATTTTTTTCATGATGATTTTAAGAGACCATATTTCTTTTGTGTATTTTTTTTAAAAGAAATAGATTATCTATTAAACAATTAAATTAATAAAGCGTCATCTCTTTATTTGAAAAAAAATATTAGAAAATTTATACAAATTGTGAATAATATGAGTTAATATTTTAATTTGAGAGTGGTTTATGCTTTTTGTTGCTCGTATATATTTCAATTTCTTTGTTATTATATTAAATAAATTATTTTTAAACTTTGAGTTATCATTTTTTTCTTATTGAGGTTGTTTGTGTGATGATTTTTTTATTCATTTTGGTTAGTATTGTAAACGGTCATTGATTTTTCTGATATTCTATGATGTGCCTTGTTGTTTATATGGAAAAAAGTATATAATGTTACAATATTCTGTCTAAATATAAAAATATTTATTAATATGATCCATAATCAGAACCATTGTCACGCTCCGAAACTCGGGATTGACACCGGCGTTGTTTAACAATCACACGACCGATAACAACAAGCCTTTGTAGCACAGTATAAACCAAAACCAGTTTATAATTCATAATTTCAACGAAATAAACATTGTCTTTACAATACCGAAATCCAAACGAAATAGTAAGTTATGCGGAAGCGTCTTACAATTCATTAAATCATAAAATTCGAAATAAAGTCTATTACTACTCTTGCGAATCACCAGCCCCAAAATTGTTCCGACTCCTCATCCTCAACCTGTTCTTTGGACTTATCTGGGAGGAGAGAGTAAGGGGGATGAGTATTTTGGGAAATACTCAGTAAATGGGGACGTTTTGAACACAACATAAAATTTTCCATCATTTTCGAAAACAAC
>NC_133309.1:726577-734204 GCF_012295235.1 Primulina huaijiensis | reverse complement strand
TCTCATGCGGATTATCATTCGACGAGAAGCCTGTGATACTATATGTAGATAATGCTGCATGTGTTGCTCAAATGAAAGAAGGATACATAAAAAGCGACAGAACTAAACATATTCCTCCTAAGTTCTTCGCATTCACCAAGGAGCTTGAGAAGAATAAATGTATTGATGTTCGTCACATTCAATCAAATGAAAACTCATCAGAACTCTTCACAAAGGCACTTCCTACGACAATATTCAGAAAGCACATATATAATATTGGGATGCGCAATCTACGAAATTCGTGAAGAATTGTTCGTGTCAACATGAGGGGGAGTTTACGTGACTGCACTCTTTTTCCCTTACTATAGTTTTTATCCCAATGAGTTTTTCCTAGTAAGGTTTTTAACGAGGCAGTATAAAAACACGTAATGAAGACAATCATTCTGATCATCATCACAAGGGGGAGTGTTGAAAAATAATATTTAAATATGTGTATTTGAATATTGAATGTTGAATATTTGAATGTTGAAAATTAGGTAAAATTAGGTGTTGAATATTGAAATTTGTGTGTGATGATGAAGGTAATGATGTAATTTATTTTTGGATTATTTGTAAAATTTTTCTATAAACAGATCTCTCATTTGTGAAGAAAATCACAATTGAGTTGAGAGAAAAATATTATAAAGTGTGTAGTGTGATAATTTTGAGAGTTTGAGATTTTTACTTTTTACCGTAAATTTTTACTTTTTCACAACAGTTAACAAATTTTTTGGTTTTGTCTCAGATTTTTTATCTCGAATGTTTCATTTTATGTCAGTTTAATGATTAAAATTACATGTGTCAATTATATATCGAAATAATTTGTAAATGTTTGGAAATAAATCGGGAATTTCGAAATATTTGCGATCAAACATCTGACACTAAATTAGGTGTATTTCTTGTTAAATTAAACCATTAAATTAACATAATAATCAACTCGGGCAAATTTTTGAAACATTTAAAACTAAACTGGAAACTTTAAAACATTTGACACCAAATCAAGAAAGGAGTCAAGTATATGAGACTGAACCGAGTCTTTCTCCTATTTTTTTTAGTTTCAGCAACGGTTGTATTTGCTTTTAAAATTTTTATTGGACCATCGGTGATGACATACTTACCACATGTCAACATCCTGAGTAACTTTTAGAGCGGTTGATACTTTGAGTCAAACAACCAAAACACCACAGATATAACAGATAATAAATCCCAAGATTTAAAATGTTTGTAACTCCTCGAACTGTCTCTGGCAGAAAACGATGGATAGTTGTTTTCAAGCTCTGAGTGATCTTTGTCGATTTGATAATATCTCGAAGAAGGAGCTGGTGAGCAGTGTATGATATATATGAGAAGTGTGCCCATAATTTTATGAGTATACAAGCTTTTATTTTCCGAATGTTTTGCTTCGAATGTATCTCTTTTTTTTTTTTGTCGAGTTCTTGCTTGCATTTTCTATATATAGTACTGGAGTCCTTTTTCCTGTTCAACGACTCTTTGTACAATAGTCCGACAATATGAACACATCATTGTCACGTGATGTTGGTTTCATTAAATGTCTTTAATGTCTTTCATGCTTTTGTGCTTTTAAAATTCCTCTTTGTACAAAAGCTGTCAGACAATGGACTGATGAAATATTTTATGTCATATGAGAGTTGGTATGAGAAATAAAGCTATTGACTGATCAGTTGACTTTCACAAATATCATTAACTTCGTATGGTCGAGAATTACTCTATTATATATATGAGCGGTCCAGTCGAGAGACAAATTAGTCTAGTGTAACTGGCTGAGTAGCTTTACCGGTAGAGAAACTAATTAGCCTGCAACTGTTTATCCAGGTTTTCAACACTGGTAGTGTGTTGCTCTTTGTCTTTGGTAGAACGATTGAATACTTGAATACCCGAATAATGGCAGCTTACTCTAATACAATGAATTATTGTTAGTTATCACCAAAACTAAAGGATTTAAAACAAACATAAGGCAAAAATATTAATATTATTCGTCTTTTTTATTTGAAAGAATGCATAATTATGTAACTCTTGAGGAAATGTCTCGCAAAGAGTTGGACAACTCAAACTGACAGTCGGAAACAAGAAGCTGCTCAGTCGCGTATATCAGTTGGATACAATAACTGATGGTTTAGCTGATATCAGTTGGGCACAATAACTGATACCTCAGCTACGCACCAGTTGACCCCCCCAACAACTGAGAGTCCAGCTTAGTGCTAAGCTAACTGATGGAGTCTTTTAGAGACGTACGACTCCTTACTTACAGCCTGTCACGATACGCAAAAACAGTTGGAAAGATTGACATACAAAGATCAAATCTAGAGAAACTCAACATGGGAAGAGTCCACGGATTTTGTGGATCTGTATTCGATGTGTATAAAAGGAATACAAAACTTTATAATAGAGGGGCACTTCTTTCTTTAGTTAAAAACATCAATAAAACTTGGTTATTCTCCCGTGGATGTAGGTCAGTTGACTGAACCACATAAATTCGTTTGTGTCTTATTACTAAGTTGTATGCTCACAATATCTGATTCATATTGTCGATTAATCTTCAACTTAGATATCAAAATTCAACGATCAGTTCGTTCGTGAGAGTTAAAACTCATAACTCAGTCACAACAATTGGCGCCGTCTGTGAGAATCGAACATATCAATGGGATCGATGAAATTTGAAATCGAGAAGTTCAATGGAAGAAACGACTTCGGATTATGGAGAATCAAGACGCGAGCAATCTTGGTTCAGCAAGGACTCATCGATGCATTAAACAGAGATGATGGACCAACTGGTTCAAACAAGACTGATGGAATTGAAGATAGAAAAGTGAAGACCGAGATAGTAGAAAAGGCACAAAGTGCTATAATTCTATGTCTCGGGGACAAACCTCTACGGGAAGTATCCAAAGAAACAACAGCAGCAGGGATGTGGCTTAAACTCGAAAGTCTGTATATGACTAAGTCCTTGGCAAACATATTATATATGAAACAACGGCTTTATTCATTCAAGATTCGAGAAGAGAAGAGCCTAGTCGATCAGATCGATGAATTTATAAAGATTTTGGATGATCTCGAGAATATAGAT
This sequence comes from Primulina huaijiensis, assembly GCF_012295235.1. Classification (NCBI taxonomy): domain Eukaryota; kingdom Viridiplantae; phylum Streptophyta; class Magnoliopsida; order Lamiales; family Gesneriaceae; genus Primulina; species Primulina huaijiensis. Next base: position 731,101 of record NC_133309.1, on the reverse strand, counting down.
GTGAAACTGGAAGAGGAAAACAAGGCACTAATCTTGCTGAATGCTCTCCCTAAATCCTATGAAAACTTCAGAGATGCCATGCTTTATGGCAGAGACCAAACAATATCTTTAGAAGAAGTCCAGTCAGCCATACAAACAAAGGAACTACAAAACAAACTGAACAACAGTGAAGAGTCACATGGAGAAACTTTGATTGCACGGGGAAGGGCAGAAAAGAGGACCAGTAAAGGAACAAAAAGCAGAACTCGGTCAAAGAGCAAAGGAGTGTATAGGTGCTTTCATTGTCACAAAGAAGGGCACTTTAAAAGGGAATGCTCTGACAGGAAGAAAAGAACTCAAGACAGACCCCTGAACGATGGAGAAGCAGCAGTAGCCTCAGATGGATATGACTCAGCTGAAGTACTAGCCATAGCTGAACATGATTCCACAAAAGAATGGATCATTGACACAGGCTGCACATTCCACATGTGTCCAACTAAATCTTGGTTTGAGAACCTCGAAGAATCAGATCAAGGACTTGTTCTTCTGGGGAATGACAAATCATGCAAAGTCAAAGGAATAGGCACAATTCGATTAAGGATGCAAGATGGAATAGACCGAATACTACCAGATGTAAGGTATGTTCCAGAATTAAAATGAAACCTGATTTCACTTGGCACCTTTGAATCAAATGGCTACTCCTTTAAATCTGAGAAGGGCTGCATCAAAGTAACAAAGGGCTCACTGGTTATAATGAAAGCAGTAAGACAAAACTTACTATACATACTTCTAGGCAACACAGTAGTTGGGGGAGCCTCGATGATACAAAGTAAACAAGACACATCCAAGCTGTGGCATTTAAGGCTTGGACATGTGAGTGAAAGAGGCTTAACTGAATTATCAAGACAGAATCTGCTGAGTGAAGACAAGATTCAAGGTCTAGAATCTTGTGAGTACTGCATACTGGGGAAGGCTAAAAGAGTTCAGTTTGGGGTAGGAAAACATAATACAAAACAACCCCTTGAATATGTCCATTCTGACTTATGGGGACCCTCTAAAACTACAACACATGGAGGGGGAAGATACTTCATGACAATAATAGATGATTACTCAAGAAGAATGTGGGTCTATATATTGAAATCCAAGGATGAAGCATACATTAAGTTCAAAGAATGACTACTGTCAGTTGAAAACAAACTGGACAAAAAACTTAAACATCTAAGGACTGAAAATGGGTTGGAGTATTTGTCAGAGCAGTTTAAGGAGTTATGCAGGCAGAAAGGCATTACAAGACACATGACAGTAGCAGGAACTCCACAACAGAATGGCTTGGCTGAACGCATGAATCGTACAATACTTGAAAGAGTTAGGGCCATGATATTGAATGCTGGATTGCCAAAAACTTTCTAGGGTGAGGCAGTTACAACTACTTGTTATCTGATCAACATGTATCCATCAAGTGCCTTAAATTTCAAGACTCCTATGGAACTCTAGAAAGGGTCTCCTTCAGACTACTCAAACTTGAGAGTATTTAGCTGCCTGGCCTATGCTCATGTGAAACAAGACAAACTGGATGCTAGGGCTCTCAGGTGTATCTTTATAGGATACCCTGAGGGAGTTAAGGGCTATAAAGTTTGGAATCTTGAGCCCATTGGACCCCGATGCTTCAACTCAAGGGACATAACGTTTGATGAATCCAAGATGGGATACATATATAGAAACAAAAATTCATTGATAGAAGGAATAAATGACTCAAACTTACAAATTGAGGTGGAGGATCAAAGAGAGGATATGAAACAAAGGGTTGATGAACATCAGGAAGTCAAGACTGAACACAGCAACATAGAACAAGAAATTAAGTCGGAAGGAAAGGACACCAGTTACATGCTTGCTAGGGATCGAGCAAGAAGGGAAATAAGACCACGACAAAGATTTGCGCAAGCTGACATAATCTCCTATGCACTCGCAATAGCAGAGCAGGTGGATTATTCAGAACCGACCTCATATAAGGAAGCCATTTTTAATAAGGATAAGGACAAATGGCTTGCTGCTATGGACGAGGAGATCAGCTCACTGAAAAAGAACAGGGCCTGGCAGTTAGTAAACAAATCACACGGTCAAAGAGTAGTTGGATGCAAGTGGATCTTCAAAGTTGAAGAAGATTCTTCCATGAAATATACTCACCAGTTGTCAAACACTGCTTGACAAGAATAATGCTTGCATTGGTCTCACAACTAGACCTTGAACTCGAGCAACTCGATGTAAAGACTGCGTTTCTTCATGGAGAACTCGAAGAAACCATTTTTATGGAACAACCGGAGGGTTACATAAAAACTGGAGATGGGAATAAGGTATGTTTGCTGAAGAAATCGTTGTATGGCTTGAAACAGAGTCCCAGACAATGGTACAAACAATTTGATGAATTCATGACCCGAATATCCTTCACAAGAAGCAAATATGACAGTTGCGTATAAATAAAGAAGGTGGATAACAAAGTGATAACGGTTCTACTGTTATATGTAGACGATATGATAATTGCTGGTGTCAGCATGGAAGAGCTAAAAACTCTTAAAAGGATGTTGCGAACTGAATTTGAGATGAAAGAACTGGGAGAAGCAAAGAAGATACTGGGGATGCAGATCAAGAGAGATAGAAGATCAAAGAGGCTATTCTTAAGTCAAGAATCATACATCAGAAAGGTAATGCGACGTTTTAACATGCATAAATCAAAGGAAGTGTCAACACCACTAGGACAACACTTCAAAATTTCATGTGATCAGTCACTTGAAAGTGATGACCAACGGGAAGAAATGAAACTCATCCCATACTCTAGTGGAGTAGGCAGTGTGATGTATGGCATGGTGTGCAGTCGACCGGATCTAGCCTATGCAATAAGTGTTTTATCAAGGTTCATGAGTAACCCTGGAAAAGTACACGGGGAAGCCTTCAAATGGATCTTGAGATACTTGAAGGGATCAACTGACTTGGGATTATGTTTTGAAAGACAAGAAGATGTAATCCAACCAGTTGTAGGCTTTGTAGATTCAGATTATGCTGGAAATCTTGACACAAGAAAGTCACTAACTGGTTTCGTCTTCACCCTCTATGGTACTGAAATCAGTTGGAAATCAACGCTTCAGTCAGTTGTGCTCTGTCCATTACCGAAGCTGAATATATAGCTCTAACTGAAGCCATCAAAGAAGCTATATGGCTCAAAGGGCTAATATGTGAACTCGGGATAGAACATGACAGTTCAACAGTGCATTGTGACAATTAGAGTGCAATTAACCAATGTTCTCCAAACAGGACCGGACCGGCCGGTCGGACCGGTTCAACCGCGAACCGGCCTCCAGACCGGTCCGGAGATAAGTAAAAACCCGGAAAACAGGTTTAACCAGAAAAAACCGGTTAAAACCCGGTTAAACCGGAAAAATCGGAAACCGGCCGGTCTTTAGGAACCGCACGGGTCTGTGAAATTATNTCGACCGGATCTAGCCTATGCAATAAGTGTTTTATCAAGGTTCATGAGTAACCCTGGAAAAGTACACGGGGAAGCCTTCAAATGGATCTTGAGATACTTGAAGGGATCAACTGACTTGGGATTATGTTTTGAAAGACAAGAAGATGTAATCCAACCAGTTGTAGGCTTTGTAGATTCAGATTATGCTGGAAATCTTGACACAAGAAAGTCACTAACTGGTTTCGTCTTCACCCTCTATGGTACTGAAATCAGTTGGAAATCAACGCTTCAGTCAGTTGTGCTCTGTCCATTACCGAAGCTGAATATATAGCTCTAACTGAAGCCATCAAAGAAGCTATATGGCTCAAAGGGCTAATATGTGAACTCGGGATAGAACATGACAGTTCAACAGTGCATTGTGACAATTAGAGTGCAATTAACCAATGTTCTCCAAACAGGACCGGACCGGCCGGTCGGACCGGTTCAACCGCGAACCGGCCTCCAGACCGGTCCGGAGATAAGTAAAAACCCGGAAAACAGGTTTAACCAGAAAAAACCGGTTAAAACCCGGTTAAACCGGAAAAATCGGAAACCGGCCGGTCTTTAGGAACCGCACGGGTCTGTGAAATTATAAAAAAAAATTGCCCAGATATTTTAATAATTTAATTATCCTCATTCTCGTTGACTGGTTAGAATTAAAAATCGACACAAGATTTGGAGAGATCTCCTTACCACGCCTGCTTATTACTAGCTTGATTGGAAAGGAGGAATCTCAAAGTAATGAGTAATGTTAGTTTAGACTTTGGTATATTGTTTATCTTGCAAAATTAATCAATCTCTTCCATTTTGTTGATGATTAGTGATTCTTTTCATAGCGTAAACTGTAAAGCATATAAATTTTTTTTGGTACAGAAGCTTTTCAATCCTGATACGTGCTCTTCCATTTCTTTGATCTTTTTTTCCCAATTTTCCATCGAGTGCACTGTGCAATAGCTGTTGGATTCCATTTTTTAAAAATAATTTTGTACTCATGTTTTCGTGTAGTTGAGTTGTGTTCTACATAGCAACACTTTGCAATTCCACAA
>NC_133309.1:721527-724200 GCF_012295235.1 Primulina huaijiensis | reverse complement strand
AAACCGGAAAAATTTTTTAACAAATTTTTGCTTTCTGTTTGCTAAACATGTATTATTTTAATTTTTTAAAAAATATTTAGATAAAGGTGTTGGTGAAATGCAAGAAACACCTTCTTTGGACTTGGAAGAACTTTTGGATGGTGGGGATGAAGATGATAATGACTACGAAAGAACACTTCAAGAATTGGATGCGGTGTGGGCATCAAAGGATGCAACTTGAAAGTTGAAACTGGATGTTTGATACTTTTTTGTATAAGAAACTTGATGTTTGCTACTTTTTTGTATAATTAAACTTGATGTTTTCTTGGGCACTTAAACTTGGTCATCACTATTTGGTTACATGTTAGGTGTAATTTGGATTTTTGAATTTGAAAAGTGATGTTTATTTGGATATTTGTTGTAATTTTCATCTTAAAAATTAAGTAAAAACTATAAAAACATAAATAATCAATATTTTACTATTTTATTTATTATATAAAATAAATAAAATATTAATTTTATTGATCCGGTTCGATCGTTCGGTTGAACCGGTTGAACCGGTTGAACCATTTTTTAAGGCTTGACCGGTTCGATTAACGGTCCGGTTATAAAAACACTGCAATTAACATAACCAAACATCAAGTTTATCATGAAAAGTGTAAACACATTGATGTCAAATTACACTTTGTAAGAGACTTGCTGTCATAGGGTGATGTTAAAGTCGAGAAGATTTCCACCGTAGATAACCCAGCTGATGCTATGACGAAAGCGTTACCCCAAACCAAATTCAAACATTGCCTGAATTTGGTTAACGTTATAGCAAGAAACTGATCCGAAAGAGAATGGAGAATAGCCAACTTTTGAAGACAAGGTGGAGATTGTTGAGGAAATGTCTCGCAAAGAGTTGGACAACTCAAACTGACAGTCGGAAACAAGAAGCTGCTCAGTCGCGTATATCAGTTGGATACAATAACTGATGGTTTAGCTGATATCAGTTGGGCACAATAACTGATACCTCAGCTACGCACCAGTTGACCCCCCCCAACAACTGATAGTCCAGCTTAGTACTAAGCTAACTGATGGAGTCTTTCAGAGACGTACGACTCCTTACTTACAGCCTGTCACGGTACGCACAAACAGCTGGAAAAATTGACATACAAAGATCAAATCTATAGAAACTCAACATGGGAAGAGTCCACGGATTTTGTGAATTCGTATTCGATGTGTATAAAAGGAATACAAAACTCTGTAATAGAGGGGCACTTCTTTTTTCAGTTAAAAACATCAATAAAACTTGGTTATTCTCCCGTGGATGTAGGTCAATTGACTGAACCACGTAAATTCATTTGTGTCTTATTACTAAGTTGTATGCTCACAATATCTGATTTATATTGCCGATTAATCTTCAACTTAGATATCAAAATTCAACGATCAGTTTGTTCGTGAGAGTTAAAACTCATAACTCAGTCACAACAGTAACAATTAAAAATTAAATTAATAAAATCTATCAATTATTAACTAATAGTGGAAAAAAGAATGCATAGTGGTGTATCAATCTATCAATTAAATAAATTAACTTTATTTAACTTGAAGTTTAAAAAATTAAGTCTGAACATCTAATTACAAATTTATATGTTCACTTAACTTGAAGTTTAAAAAATTAAGAACTTACATTAATAATATATAAATCAATCAAATTAACAAACATTATACCAATATTATATGATTATGTCCATCTTAATAAGTCAGCGAAATCACAATACATTATTATTATTATTATTTAAAAAATAAAGAACTAAAATTTTTCACATCGTCATGACCTCACAATTATTTTAAATACAATAAAGCACTAACATCCACAAATATTTGTATAAGCTAAATTTACATATTGAAATTGTAACGCCCCGAAAATTTGAAGGTCCACGCGAACCACATGCATATAAATTATTAAATTCTTTGTGTATTTCAATTAAATGATTTAATTACATTAATTAATTATAATGTGCATATTTACATGTTTAAAATATATTTTCTACATGGTTGCATTAAAATGTTATTCGAATTGCGATCGAGGAACGAAGATCGAGGGCTGAAAAATAGAAAATATTTTTATGGAATAATTGTTTTTAATTATTTAAAATAAGGGTGATGCTTTTCTTATTTTTGAAAATAAGAGGTTTTGAAGTGATTTTATACGCCGAGACGTAAATTTTATCGGTGTTGATTTTTCAACTAAAATATGAGCTTTTTGGTAACCTGGCTATTTAATTCACAAACTTATTTTATGATTTAATTAAAGTCTAATTAAGCACTAATGGGCCTAATACCTACCTAATGGGCCTAAGCCTTATTAGTGGATTAATTAAGTATTTAAAGTGATAAAAGTCACCCTAAACCTACACTTGATTGCACGCCACTTTGTGAAATTTTCTCCCCAAAACCCTCCCCTAAAACCTCACGGCACACACACTACAATTGAAGAAGAATTTTCAGAATTTCAAGAGGAAAAACAAGCTAGGCTTTGAAGAAAATCATCCTAGGGTCTCCTACGTCAAAGTTACTCGCGTCATCAACGTATAATAATCGTGCGTTTAAAACGCAAAGTTACGCCATACATATCCTTTTCTCGTCTATCACATCGGATTATCGTTTTTAATTACGTTTGCATGAAAAGCACGGTGTTCATATTATTAA
>NC_133309.1:674108-720833 GCF_012295235.1 Primulina huaijiensis | reverse complement strand
CACATGCATATAAATTATTAAATTCTTTGTGTATTTCAATTAAATGATTTAATTACATTAATTAATTATAATGTGCATATTTACATGTTTAAAATATATTTTCTACATGGTTGCATTAAAATGTTATTCGAATTGCGATCGAGGAACGAAGATCGAGGGCTGAAAAATAGAAAATATTTTTATGGAATAATTGTTTTTAATTATTTAAAATAAGGGTGATGCTTTTCTTATTTTTGAAAATAAGAGGTTTTGAAGTGATTTTATACGCCGAGACGTAAATTTTATCGGTGTTGATTTTTCAACTAAAATATGAGCTTTTTGGTAACCTGGCTATTTAATTCACAAACTTATTTTATGATTTAATTAAAGTCTAATTAAGCACTAATGGGCCTAATACCTACCTAATGGGCCTAAGCCTTATTAGTGGATTAATTAAGTATTTAAAGTGATAAAAGTCACCCTAAACCTACACTTGATTGCACGCCACTTTGTGAAATTTTCTCCCCAAAACCCTCCCCTAAAACCTCACGGCACACACACTACAATTGAAGAAGAATTTTCAGAATTTCAAGAGGAAAAACAAGCTAGGCTTTGAAGAAAATCATCCTAGGGTCTCCTACGTCAAAGTTACTCGCGTCATCAACGTATAATAATCGTGCGTTTAAAACGCAAAGTTACGCCATACATATCCTTTTCTCGTCTATCACATCGGATTATCGTTTTTAATTACGTTTGTGTGAAAAGCACGGTGTTCATATTATTAACTTCGAATTTTTGCATATACATGAGATAAACTAATGGTTTTATGTTCCAATTCATGTCCTATACGGTGTTAAGGGGCTGCCATGATGTTAGTATATGATCAAGGGTGATTTACACAAGTTTTAGAGTCATTAAAAGCAAAAAAGTCGCTGCACAAAACAGAAACACAAAGCTGGAACCACTTTTCTGTCATGGGGTTGTGGGGGCTCGGTTTTATGAGTTGAAGGGCTGGGCTGTGGTTCGGATGGGACCAGGGCTTGTCTAGCGTCTGTTATGGGTTAGGGGTAGAGTCCTAGCTACGCTAGGACTCGAGTCAGGGGCTAGGAAAGGAGTCCTAGCTTGCTAGGACTCCACCCGAGAAATTGAAAAGGAAGTGGCGCAGGTACCAAAGCTGGTGCAAGGGAGAGATGGCTCGGCCTGGGGGCTTTGGGCTGGGCTAGGTCGAGTCATTAGGGTCCCAAGAGGGTGCACTAGAGTCTGGGCAGGGGCTGGTGCGGCTTGGGTGCCCTGTGGCTCGAAGGAAGAACATGATGAAGCATGGACATGCATGTTATACGCGAGGCTGCTGCCGCTGGTTCAGTGGTTTGATGCTCACGTCCAGGGGCTTGGGTTGGTTTGGGTATGGTCCGGGCGTGGTACAGGGAGGGTTAGGGTGTGCTGATCTTGGTGTTGGCTCGGCTGGTAGAGTCCTAGGCTAACTAGGAGTCCTAGAGCAACTATGAAACTCACGCACACACAGCACATGCAATTGGGTCAGTTTCCAGCAGGGATTGAGCAAGCTAGGGTCTGATTCTAGGGACTGGGCTTAGTCAGGAGGGTGCCTAGGTGGGTTGGCTAGGTTTTGGCTCAAGGTGGCTTGGGCGTGGCTCGAGTAAATTAAGAGATGGCTCGGTGTGTTGGATAAGGTGTCTAATGCGAAAATTAAAAGGCTAAAAATTGAATCCATGGGTCCACGGGGGTGGCTCATGACTTGGAAGGGTAGAATAAATCTGAAAAATGCTATGTTTAAAATTTGGGATCAAAATAATGAGTTTTGGATTTATTCGGGATTTAATCGCCGCACGAAACGCTAATTAACGAATTAATTGAAAAGCCTAGTTTTAAGCTTTATAAAATTATGGAAAATTATATTTAAGATCAAATAATTATTGAAAGGCTAGGTTTATAATTTGGGAATTTTATATTAAGGTTTGGTTTAATCTGGGAATAAAACGCAGTAATACGTCTTAATTAAAGATTAATTTAAAAGTTTTCGATTTAATCTAAATAAAAATATGAGAAAATTCATGTAGGCTTAAATAATTATTTGGGACATGTTAGAGTCAATGAATTCAAGAAAACGTCAAGAACGGGAAATTTTAAGTCTAGGGGTAAAACGGTAATTTTACACCTAAAAATTAGTAAACGTCATGGCAATGCTCTAAATGCTGTTTTTATGATATTATGGTTATTTTTAAATGTTTATGAAATGTTCATGATTAAATTGTGATTTTTAAATGTCTATGAGATTTTTATGATTTAAGGTTGACATTTAAAAGATGTGTTCCATGCTTGGTTTCAAAAACAAAAATGTTATGTTATGCATGATTTTTATAAAGTAATGAGAATGTAAAACGTTGAAGGAAGTGAAGTAATTGTGACTAATTCGATAATATTGGAGATATCGTGAGGGCGACGGTCCCAGTGGGAGCCCGACGATCGTGTTTCCATTATTACGAATATGAGGATATGAGGTTTGAGGTAAGAATGAGAATATCGTGAGGGGAGAAGGCCTCAGAGGGAGCCCATTTATTGGAGAAGACCCCAAAGGGAGCCCCGACGATCGTATTTCTATTCGATGAGGATAGGCCAGGGCCCAGTTGACCGGTGAGAGTGTAGCTGGTGTCCCCCGCTGTCCAGTACTGTGGTTTCATGTAGATGGATCCATCGAATTTTGAGATTTGAGGAAAGTCACAATTAACGATCTGAATTCAACAAAAGAAAAGGAAAAGGAAAAAGGAAAAATGTTTATGATCATGTTAAATGTTTTATGTCATGTTGAGGAAAAAGAAAAAAAGTTAAAGTTTATGTCTGCATGTCATGAAAAAAGTTATTTTTGCGTAAAAGTATTTTCACTGTTGCATGTGGTTTTATATGTATTATTTGTTATAAAGATTATGGTGTGTTGAGTTTTTAGACTCACTAGGTGTGATGGATGCAGGTGAGGTTGAGGGAGGTCTTGACGGATGATTTGACTGGGACTGAAGGCGCACACAACTCGAGGACCAGCGCTTCTACTATTTCCGCATTTACGCTTTATGAATCACGATTTACATTAAAGATTTTAAGACTATTTATTTATGTTTTGAGAGATTTAGTATGAGCTATATTTTTCAAATTTATTACTTTTTAGGTTTGGTAAAACAATTGAAGATTTCATTTTATGACTATTGCACTTGATTTTTAAAATGCTAATTGGTTGGCGTTTATTTTTAAAGGGTAGCATATTTTATAAAAATATTTTCATGGGGTAAAGGTACATGGCAGAAAAATTGAGTATTTCTAAAAAAAAAAATTTCTAGTATTTTTAAAGTAATAAAAAGGGCAGACGTTTCAGTTGGTATCAGAGCAATAGTTCTGTAAAGGGTTGTGCCACCGTCAGTGCCAGAAAGATCAGTCATCAAGCCTCAATCTGTAAGGTTACATGCTTTATATGATTTATGCGATGTTACCTACATGTTTGCATGATCTAAACGTTTAAGTTACATGTGCATACACGTTTTGAAGTTGATTGACGTTTATGTTTAAGGTTGCATGGCAAATGATTTTTATCTTGCATGGTTGCATGACTTTGTTATGCTAAAAGATTATATACTTCATGATTTTTATACGTGATACGATATGAAATAAGAAAATTATTTGATTTCAACGCATGTTTGTTTTGTGGTGGAATTGGACTATGTTGATTTTTGGATTTTAGTATTGACGTTCTATTTTTTGGGTAATAAGTTAATCGTGAATTTTATGAATGTATAGGGACACGTAGATTTTCTAAGAAAATATTTTTTTTGATTCATGGTTACTAGTCGAAATAATTTTTGGGAATTACTCATAAGAAATAATGATTCGAGGATTTGCAATGACTTGGGAGTAAGAAAATGTATAAATTGAGATTTTAAGTTTTGATGAAAGGTAAAATAGGTTATAGCAATTGATTTTGGGTAAATAAGTTTAATTTATCGAAATTTATGTTATGAGAAACTCGTATAGGAGAATTAAGAATGTCAAGAACTTATGGGTTAATCGTAAGATTTTGAAATTAAGGATCAATTAGGATAATTTTCGAGGAAATTAAGAATTTGTTTTGCAATTATTACGGAATTTGGGGACTAGTTTATCAATAAGTGAAGATTGAATGGGTTAATTGATAAGAGTTTTCGATGATTTAGACTTTTAAGAATACTTGGAACCTTGAGATATCTTGGTTATAGTGTTATAAGGAATGCTGATCATGAGATTTTAAGGATGAATCAATAATAAGCGTGAAAAATCTAAGCGTTAGCGGATGCGTTTGGGATTTTAAGGTTGAAATATGATAAGTAGATAAATATTTTGGGTATAAAATAAGAAAAATAATATGCGATAAATATGGTCATCCATCTATTAATTGGGAATTGTAAGAAAAATTGAAATTAAAAGTTATAGTAGTAACAGTACTAAGTCATTATGGGTCTTTTTAAGTTGGGAATTGCAAAATGAGGATTTAGAAAGAAAGATTAACTGGGATTTAGTAGACGTAAGGACATTCTAGAACTTAAGTTTTAACAGAGTAACGTAGCGGAAGCGTGGATTTTTGGGATACTAGAACTAAGTCTGTAAATTGAAAGATCATTGATAAGCCCAAATCTTATAGAGATTTTGTTTTATAATATTTTTGCTTATCTGTAATTATTATCCCTAATTTTGTGATTATCTGAACTAATTTTATAATGATTGCAGATTTGAATAGAAGAGAAACAATGTCTAATTTTGGAGACAAGAGGATTTTACAAGATTTCAAAGGAAATAAAATACTAAAAGAAATGAAATAAAATATTTTTATTCCTTTATGATATTGAAATATTGAAAAATCTATGTAAATCTTGATAAATAAAATCTATACAATCTTATCTACAATTTCTTTACTTGACATGGGCTTAGAAGGAAAGAAGGAGGAGGCCCATTAAGAGAAGAATAAAAAGACAGAGAGAAGACGTACAGAAGAGGAGGCGCAAACACAGAAAAAAAATTAGCGCGGAAGTGCACAGCAGAGAAGGGAAAAAGGAGGAAGAGAATGAGGCAAAGAAGAAGTACAAAGGAGGAGAGAGAAGAAAAGAAAGAAGAAAAGAGAAAGGAGAAAGGAGAAGAAAGAGGCAGATGAGAGAAGCGTACAGAAAATGGGGCAGAGGAGAGAGAAAGGAAGAGAACATAATACTACAATGAAGATATCAACAGGGAGGAAGACAGAGACAGAAGCATCCTCAACACATGCCACAAATCACTGAGAATTCCTTTAACTTATCCTTAATTTTGTTTTCTTCTATGAACTTAAATATGACTTTTCACTTCTATTTTGAATTCATGGAATAATTTTCTTTAGACTAAGACCATAATAGGGTCAAACAATACTTTGTTTGATATTTAGTTTCTTTTCAATATATTATTTTTCTTGATTTTAATTATTGATTGATGTTAGTTTAATATTTCTTGTTAATAGCCTGATCAACTATTTACATGTGTGTTGATTAATCACGAATCGAAAGATGATTGGTTAAATATAGCAACAAAGACTTCATCAACACATTGTTAAACTGACTGGAAATAGTATTCGGTTTCAGTGTGCGATTTTAGGTGAAAACTGAAATTCCACGAAGATTTAGTGCATTTGGATCGAATTAAATTCAATTAGAAATAATTGGACTGTTAGATTTAAATAGATTTATTAACTCGAGGAATCGTTTAATAAATAAATTTGGAGATTTCACCGTGATTGTCAAGAATTAAATAATTAATTGAATTTTAACATGTGTCAACATAGTAGAGTTTGGTACTGTTGTGTATCTTAGTTATTTATTTGAATTCGAGCCCCTCCTTGATATTTGAATGTCTCATTTTTAATTGCAATTATTTTATTTAATAGTTTAAATTAATTATCTATTTATCATCTTTTTATTTATTTTGTCTAGCTTAAGTTAAATGATAAAAAATTTTAGTAATTAAATATTAGTCTCTGTGAGATCGATACTTTGACTCATCATCCATTTAGTATAAGATCTAGTCCGCTTGCTAGATTCATTTCCAACCGAAATCGTCGGTCAATCATCTAAATAAATAAATAAAACATTAATTAAGTCATGGTGGGAAAAAGAATTAAAAAAATAATCAATTATTAAATCAAAAAATTGAAAGGTCGTTTAAATAAATAAATACATAAAACGTTAATCAAGTAACCATGGGAAAAAGAATTTAAGGTAGTGTTTGGTAGGAGTGATAATGTGGGTTTATTTTTTTTAACCTACCTTATCCCTCGTTTGGTACGCGTGATTATTTAACCAAGTCAATCCCTCCTATGAATGATTCGGTTATATTAGGTAGGTTAAAATAATACCTCCTCACCCCCTAGGATTATTTATCCTACTCTTAATCCATCCTATTTTTCCAATTTTACCTTTCTCCTAAATTCAAACTCACTACCACTTCCTTCCACCGACTGTCCACCGGCAACCCCCGCCAAAGGCCGACCACCGCCGCCGGCAACCGTCGACCACCGCCGACCGCCGCCGCCGACCGCCGCCGCCGATTTCGGCCGACCACCGCCGCCGACCATCGCCGCCGCTTCCGGCCGACCACCTCCGCCGCTTTCGGCCGTACACCGCTAGCCGCCGACAACCTCCGGCCGACCCCATCGCCGCTGACCACCGCGGCCGTCTCCGGCCGACCACCGTCGCCGCGGGAGTGGAAGAAGGAAAAAAAAGAAGAAGAAATGACAATTTTGTCATTTCATCAAAAAATTCAAAATTATCTTACACTTAAAAATCATACCAAACATAATACAATTCTACATTATATATTACATTTCTATCACAATCATTTCTTTTATCATTTACATACTAATCATTAGTTTATTTTATCATCCAAACCAAACGTAGCCTTAGAGTCTATCAATTATTAAGAAATAATGGGAAAAAAATCATAAACTCAAGTTAGTGTCAACTGTTGGCATGAACAGAAGCAGTGTGCAAAGGCATACATTGTAAGATAAAGGAACAAAAATATCAAAATTTATTTATATAACACTATTGAATTTGCTCTATTCGTTGAATTTGCTTTATTCAGACAAATAAGCTTTCTGAATATCATTCAAGTCTCTAACAACATCAGCTATCGTCATTCGATCTTTGGGCAATTCCATTGAACGTGCTACTCCGATTTCAAGAACACAACACACACAATTCCTTATTTTACTATTACCTCTATCTTCATGAGGAATGGTTTGATCAATAATGTTCATCTTTTGGTTCTGCAAAGCATGGCTCACTAAATGGTGGAGGCTCTGCTGACCGCTAAGTTCTGAGTCGTCTGTTGGTCTGATGTTTGTGAACATCTCCAACACAAGAATACCGAAACTGTACAAGTCTCCTTGTGTTGTCATGTTGTTGCTCATCCCATACTCTTCGAATATAACGAAAGGTTCAGTTTGTATTTTACATAATTAGATTTCGACATGGCGTATTTGTAGGAGCTAGCCATGGGAATGGAATGTCGGATTTGTGTTTAACTCATTGTGGGATTTGAAAAATGAAAACTTTCATACCTGGAGGAATGTAACCAATGGTGCCCTTGATTGCTATTGAGCTGCTGCTTCCATCGTATGCTGGACATATGCTCGAGACGACTTTTGCCAATCCAAAGTCACCCACATGAGCAGTCATGTTTTTATCCAATAGTATGTTGCTCGGCTTCAAATCGCCATGGATAATGATGGAATCGGTGCCATGATGTAAGTATTCAACTGCAGATGCAATGTCAATGGTAATACTCAGTTTTTGAGTTATGCTAAGATATCTGTTGCTTTCACTCTGCGGATGACCTGCTTCTTGTGCGTAATCGTTATGTAGCCATTTCTCCATGCTTCCGTTATCCATAAGTTCATAAACCAATGCCATAAAATCAATTCCTTGGAAGTCTATGCTTTCACATACACTCAATATTTTTAACAAGTTTCTATGTCTGATTGCTTTTAATATATTGCATTCCGTCGCAAAACTTTTAGCAGCTCCTCTAATTTTAAGATCTAGAACCTTCACTGCAATTGACAGTTGTTTGTCATCAAGAATTCCTCCGTAGACAGAACCAAATCGTCCTGACCCAAGCAAGTTGGCTTCAGAGAATCCATAGCTCTCAAGAGATCTGCATAAGACAGCCTTAAAAACATGTCTTCAAATGATGGCATCGAAGAATGAATCTTTCTTAGTATCCCTCTTCTATAAACGAATATGTACGTGCATGAAAAAGAAAAGCAAATGCCTCCAGCTCCCAAAACGGGGATCAATACTTTTAATAGATTTGAGGAATGTTTCTTCTTGGAATTTGTAGTAGATGCGCAAGCAGGAAGCTTTAAGAAAGCTAAACCTCCACACAAATACTCATTCTCTTCTACTGAAAATGCGATTTCATTTTGAAAAACTCCTCGTGTTGGCACTTCTCCTTGCAACCTATTGAATGACAGATTCAAACTGTTCAACTTCAATTCATTTGCTAGAAAACTTGGGATGGGCCCTGATAAATTATTCTGTGAAAGATCCAAGTCTTCCAAACCCTTTAAAGCATTAAATGCATCAGGTATTTGTCTTTCAAGAAAATTGTTTTCGAGGTGAAGTCGTCCCAGCGAAAGGCAACTGCCCAAAGTGCTTGGTATAACTCCTGATAATCTATTATAAGACAAATCCAGGTCTTCAAGATTATTTAGCGAACCTACTTCTAGAGGGATAGAACCCGTGAAGGCATTGTGGGCTGTGAAAAGAAATCGAAATCGATGAAAGACTAATAATATCTCGAGGTATTGAACCTGTAAGGTTGTTAACAGATAGGGCTAAGAATGTCAAGGCGGTGCAATTACTTAAACTTAGGGGAATTTTTCCAATCAAGTTGTTATAATCCAAAGCAACAGTGTTCAACAAGGTCAAGTTGCCAATAGAAGATGGTATCTCATTTGTCAACTGGTTGGCTTGCAGATCAATTACTTGGACTTTACTAAGCTTTCCGATGCCCATAGGAATATGACCTTCAAGAAAATTGCCTTCACAAGTGATTCGGGTCAGGCCAACGAGGTTTTGGATACCCGCAGGGATGTTCCCATGTATTCGATTTTCTCCTATATAAAGGGAGTTGAGCTGAGTTGAAAGATTCCCGATGGAGTCTGGCAGTGAACCACTCAAACGATTAGACATGATAGATATCATTAAAAGGTTGGTACAATTTGTCATAGATGAAATAAAGCTGATATCTCCCTCCAAACTGTTAGAATGAATGAGAAGTTATTGAAGATCAGACAAACTATGGAAATCTTTTAGCATTGGCCCTGTGAATTTGTTGGAATACAAATATATACTTTGAAGGAAGGAAGCATTTGAGAGTGAAGACGGAACAGGTCCATCAAAATAATTGAATGACAGATCGAAAATCGTCAGCTTCGGAAGTGTCAAGCCTACATCAGAAGGAATTTTTCCGTGGAGTTGATTGGATCCCATTGCAAAAACAGTGATACTAGAAATATTATACAGACCGGATGGGATTCCAGAGGTGAAGTTGTTATAACTTAAATCTATCAATCCTAAGCTCCGGAGTTGGGAAAGTGACTCTGGAATTTCTCCTCGCAAACCACATTGTGACAAAGAAAGTTGCACTAGACTAGTGAGATTTCCAAGAAAGGGAGGAATAGTTCCCGATAGATTGTTAATTGACAGGCCTGATGTGAGAACCCGAATTCCTAGCAGCTAGCATTTTTGCAGCAGCTAGCAATATTCAGTAGCAATGGAAAATTCCAGCAGGAGCTAATAATTCCAGCAGCAGTCAATAATTCAGAAGATGATATTTTCCAGCAGACAGATTTCCAGCAGAAGCTATTATTTCAGAAGCTGGTATTTTTCCAGCAGATTAGAATCCAGCAGACAGAATCCAGCAGCAGAAGAGCGAATTCCAGCAGACAGTTACTGATTCAGCTTAGACTTGTAACTGAAACATTAACACGGAATAAAGGCTGTTAATGGCAGATTATGGTCATTAATAAGGAGGCTAACAGTCAGATTTTAGCCTATAAATAACACTCTCAAGTCTCTGATTTGGTGTTACACAAATCTTGAGAGTATTACTTAAATTTTCGAGCTAAGAGAGTGCCTTGTTTGAGCTGTAAAATCCAGTAGCGAGAGCAACCAGATTTCCAGTAGACTTCAACCGAAACTCTAGCAAATTACTGTAAGTGGGCTTATATATAAGTAATTTGAAATCAGATTGATAATTCTGTTTTAACGCACAGTTTCTGTATGTTTAATTTCTTATATATGATTTTGAAGCACTGAAACTCCCTAGTGAACTAATGGTAGGAATATATATTCTGAACATTTCTGAATTCTGATTCTGATTCTGATTTTGTCCTCAACTCTTAGAGAAGAGAACATATAAGGGACTGATATCAGTTTAGCCATGAAATTCACTAACGTGCTCAGTGCTTGCTATTTCTGATTTCTGTTCTGAAACCTGTGATTTCTGATTCTGACTTCTGTTCTGAAATAAGAGTTTTCTATATGTTATTGTGTTACTGTTTCTGTAAAATGGGATTTCGAAAACTGAGAGTTATTCCCGCCCCTACTTACTGAGTGACAACCATATCACTCACCACCAAACCCATCTCAGATAAGAACGAGGAAGAAAAGTTAGAAGAAGAAGAGCAGATTAAATTTTGGGGCTGGTGATGAAGATCATTGTTCTCAGTTCTGATTTATATTTTATATTTCGCTGCATCTGTTCAGACATTGTATTTCTGGTTTTACATTTCCGATGTAAAACGTTATTAATTGAGTTGTATCAGACATTGAATATTCAGTATTATGAATAAAAGACTGGTTTCTGAATTCTGTACTTCTGAGGCTTGGTGTTTTCGAATGTAAATTTGAGAGCAACGCCGGTGTCAACCAAACCCCGTCTCGAGGCGTGACACCTAAAGCTTGAAATTTGGTCAAAGAACCAAGCTCTGGGATTACAGGCCCTGTGAGATAGTTGTTGATCAAATTCAGGTAAAAAAGATTTTTGCACTGGGATAAGTTTCTTGGTATCCCTCCAGTGAAAATATTCTGACTGAATTCGACCCACTCAAGCCGTCTCAGACGACCCAACTCTTCCGGGATTTCTCCAATAAAGTAGTTGCTCTGTAAATTGATACTTCTCAGAAAACAAAGATTACCTAAATGAGGTGAAAGGAGTCCGGAAAGGTTTTGGGAATTCAAGTCAATGGATTCGACTCGGTTTCCATGCCTCCTGCTGCACAAAATGCCTTCCCAGTTACAAAAATGCACACTGCCATTCCATGATCCTAGAGCTCCGCGCGGACCGCCATGGAAAATAGAAACGGCTTTCTTGAAAGCTAGCAACGCGTGAAAGTCAGTTTCATTGCTCAAACAAGTTGCCGGAGTAGTGGCAAAATACAAGAAGAAGAAGAAGAACAAAGATAACATCTTTCCCATTGTTAGTTATTTATCGTACCAACTTCATACGTTAGTTATATATATATACACAACTTGTTAGTTTCTTTCTTGGGGTTTAATGAATGCAATTTTGACTTGGATTTGTCCTAATATAATTATTACTGTTGACATACAAAAATCATAAAATATATAGATTGTGATATTTTTCGGTGTTACAGATGAAATACGTAAGATATGATAAAATAGAGATGAATAATATATTTTTTGGTATGCTTTAAACTTGCATGATTATTGTGTTTATTATTTTATAATATCTTAAGTTATCGTTTGGTATAATGGATGAGATGAACAAGAAATGAATAATAAATGTGATAATGGATAAAGTGGAGATGAATAATGTATAAAGATTAATAATATATTGTTTGATATGTTTTTAACTTGCATGATTATTATGTTTATTATTTTATAAAATCTCAAATGTCCTTACAAAATTTAAATCAATCATAATTGTCAAATAATATAATTGTAAAATTTCGTTAAAATCATATTTATCACATGTTCATCATGTGGTTGTGGAGAGATGTCTAATGAAACTCACATCTAGTGTCATCATGGGTCAATTGACGAAATTGAGATGACTTAAAAATGAGACAAACATGAGACGAATAAAAACTATATGGCTCATCTCACCTTCATCGAGAGTACCAACTAGTTCAAAAAATCCTTGCGAAATCTAAATCAACCATGATTGTCAAAGATAATAATTATAAATTTCACTTATATCATATTTATCATATGCTCATCATGTAGGAAATTTGGGATTTCTAATGCAACACACATCTAGTGTCATCCCTGTTACATGTGAGTTCAGGTTCATACATGGAAAACAAAAAACGGAGCATGTTTGAGGCGCGTTATCAGGACTGGGTTCGGAGAATTGTTTCAAATCTTCGCAATAGAGCGGGAAGTAATGATAATAAAAACTTTTCTTAACTCCTATCTTCGTCAGTGTTAAGTTTAAATCACCCTATGTTTTGGCAATGACACAAATAATATCGAGTTGTCTCAGGTCCAGTTGTCATTCTCATGTAATTACAAGATTCTAGATGCTGGATAAGTCAAGCCGTTCATATTATATAAGAAGATCAAGATGGATACAACAAACTCAAGTTGTTCAATGATTGTTAGATAAGTATCAAGCACAATATCTTACCAACTCTTGATTGACAAGAATGTTTTCTAAATGTCAAGAGTCAATCAATTTTTCACAAGCTAAAAGAACTGAATCCGTAAAAAGTAAAGAAGCATTTTATGCAGTATATGATGAAGAAATGTTGACAATACTAATATTTCAAGAGATAGTATAGATGATCGTTGAAAACGTTTCCGACGTTGGAAGACTTTTGGGTATAAATATGCAGATTCTGAACTTCAAAGATAATCAGTTACAACAAGACGAATACAAGATTCAAGCTTTCTCAATCTTCAAAATACAATACATCGATCACACTTATTGTTCGTATATCAAGCTGCTCGCCTATCACACACCTATTTTTCATATCAGATCACCAAAGATCAATTTGTGATACCCTACCAACTCTAGCCATTCAAAGCTAACTTGTTGGAAAATTTGTTGTTTCTGGTGAACCGAGAGTTCTCAAACAACCAGAATTTGTTGTGTTATCTGCAAACATCCATAAAATCTTGTTAATTTAAATTACACATTATCTTTATTTATCTAGCCACTTTCATTTATGAATTAATTGAATAAAATGGGGGCACAAAATTTGATATTGAGAAACGGATATATTTTCACATTTTAATAAATAATTTAGTACGAGTAAATGTAATTTTTTTGCTTTTCAAGTTTTAAAATGTAACGTTTATATATTTACACCATTATTATTTGATCATATGTACGTAGAGCATTATAATTACATGTGTGCGTAGACTTTTTGGTGCGATATAATATATAATTAATAATTAAATTATTGACAATAATTCATCCATTCAATAGATAATGTAGACCAAAACCAGATTTACTTTATTTCTTCTTAAAATTCAACCATTGGACATTTGAATTAATTAACTTTGAACAACCATTGTTCATTATTTACAAAAACAGTTGGTCAAACTTCTTACCATGTTTCACAAATCACAATTCAATAAATGGACATCTAAAATTTTTTAAGTTTCACGCATTCATTCACAATTGAACATGACAAGTATTTCAAATAATCACGGATTTTTTAATATGTTTCATAAAAAAAAAAAATCCTATTTT
Source organism: Primulina huaijiensis (assembly GCF_012295235.1). Lineage (NCBI taxonomy): Eukaryota > Viridiplantae > Streptophyta > Magnoliopsida > Lamiales > Gesneriaceae > Primulina > Primulina huaijiensis. Next base: position 707,069 of record NC_133309.1, on the reverse strand, counting down.
ACGCTTTTTAATTGAAAAATCATTTTGTTTTCTATTTATTTAAATACTTGATAAGTGCAAGAGTTGTACTTAGTTTGTGAAGTCTCGACCCAAGAACCGTTCATAAATTTGAAACTTTGAACTCGATGTGTCGACTGATTTCTCACCTTTGTGAAGATCCTTCCATGGATTCAAGCTACTTAAATTTAACCCCCTGAGCTTGTAACAATCTTGTAATGCCTGACTAAGACCATTCAATAGGCTGTTAAGAGTTCTGCCAAAATACTTTGAAAAATCTAGCAACGATTCGATCCATTTCGGCAACAAAATTCTGCATATTTTCTAGCCGAATCTGTACCTTTTCGGCAACAAATTATTCTCAAATTCTATCACTTGTTGCACGTATTCGAAACAAGGTCCTTGTCCAAAAATCGAAGACCCTGTAACAGTCCATTTCCTAGCTATCTCATTCTCGTGAGCTTTACACTGCTGATTTCTGCCCATTTTTGAAGCAATCAATTGCCAGAAAATTTGTTGTCTATTTCAAAGACTTACAGCAGCCTAGTTTCTGATACGGTGTATTATAATAACTTGAATAGAAGATGGATGTTTATCATGGAGATCCGATGATCATGCACTGTGACAATGAAAGTGCAATCCATATAAAGGTTTGTACAGTTTTCTCACTTATACGAGTAATAATTAGGGCTGATTAGTATACTATGGATAAAGAAATGAATAGCTGAAGTTTATGCTTCAGTTATGATATTTTTTTATGCCTTGTTTCGAATTTAATTTGTCTCATGTCTTGATTCATGTTGCGACATGTTCTGCGAGATGTCACCTTTGAACTCATATTTTATGTATAATTCGATATTCTTATGTACCATTGGCCTCCACATGCTGAGTGTTTCCCAAACACACACCCCTTTAACTTCCCTTCACATAAAAGGGCGAAGATCAATTGGAAGAGGATAACAACACATGTTTTGGGGTTGGTGATCAAGTTCGAGACATGAAGTTTCAAACATCAATTTAAGTTTTATTTTACATTATTTTATCGCTTCTGTGAGAACCTGAATTTCCAGCAGCAGCAAACATTTTTCAGCAGCTAGCAATATTCCGTAGCAAAGGAAAATTCCAGCAGAAGATAACAATTCCAGCATCAGCTAATATTCCAGAAGCTGGTATTTTTCCAGCAGATAAAATCCAGCAGCAGAAGAACGAGATTCCAGCAGACAGTTACTAATTCAGCTCATGACTTGTAACTGAAGCATTTAACATGGAATAAAAGTTGTTAATGGCAGATTATGGTCATTAATTGGGAGACTAAAAACCAGTGGACCGAAAAACAGTAGCATCAAACCAGTAGTCTGGAACCAGAACCAGCAGATGGAAACCAATAGGTCTGAATGCAGAAGACTGGTCAATAAACCTGGAATGCAGTAGACTGGTTCTAACAGTGCTGGAAAAACCGCAAACTGATTGTAGCATCAGAATTGCAGTAGACAGTGAATTCCAGCAAGCGCATGCAGTAGACTTTGCAAATGGCATGGAAATTGAGGTGTTTTTCACGCAAACTTCAAATTGCCATAACTTTTGATCCAGAAAGAATTTTGACTATTAAAAGATACGATTGGAAAGCTCTCGATGAGAGAACCTAACCTAGCACCGCCGACGAATCCCAAAATCCTTCGTTTAGATAGTGATATCATCATTTCCGTAAAATTTTCCAATTTTTTGAAATTTTAAGAAATTTTCATTTCCAAACGGCTCAGAATTTTTGTACCAAATTTAGTACACTTCATGTTCTTGATGTGAAGGATTTTTTGTAAATTTTTCACGAGATTCTGAGACCGAAAAATTTTGAGCTATTTTCTTCCATTGAATGTTATAAGCTGTACTGATGCTGTTCATTCCAGTAATTGTCTATAGTTCGACTAGCACTCTTGAGATCATTTCTGAACCTTCAATCTCATTTTTTGGATGTAGGATATGGCTGACCAGAGTAGCTACATTAAGAGTTTAGAGAAGAAGCTAGAGAAACTAAAGGAACAAAACTACTGCCTAGAGTTGGACAAAGATGAATTAGAGCGTCGAGCAGAACACTTAAGAGGTGATGTTGAACGTTATGCTCATTATCTGCATGAGGCAGAAAAGAGGAATATGAGAACTCAAGAAGAGTTCGAAACCTCCCAAGAGACTGTTGCAGAGTTCATCGAGTTACGTGATACATTAGTTGAGAAGATCCAAATACTTAAGGATCAAAATCACCAACTCGTACATCAGCATAATCAGTATAGAGAACATACTGATGCTCAGATTCAAGAGCTATAGGACACTGTCGAAGTTCTTAGCGACCAGAATGCAGTTCTGCATGATCATATTGAACATCTGGAGGCAGTGATAGCTAACCATGAAGAAGATCCCGAAGAAGAAGAAGTAGAAGTTGAGGAGGATCCTATGGATTTGGGATTAGGAGAAGTGATAGATTAGACATTCTGTAGTAACTTTTTGTAATAGCACTTGTTCTATTTGCATTTTGTTAGCATTTTCAAAGGTTATTTGTAATTGCACTTTCTTGAGAAATCAATAAATTTTTTTTTTTATTTCTATCCATTGGTTTCATTTTTGAGCAATTACTCGATTATTGTGATTCCTTTGTTTAGTTCCTTTTTCTGCCAACAATCTTAGAACTTGCATACTTGTAGAAAATGGACGGAAGACCTGTGAGAAACAACCGCAACCCTCGTTATAATAACCGCAATAATAACCGCAACGATGAGGATGCACAACAACCACCACCAGCAGTTGGCCTCAGTCAGGCGGATCTGATGGCTATAGCCACGATTGTGGCAACCGCGTTACAAGGGTTTGTCAACCCTAACGCTAATCAGCCACCACCTCCACCTCAGAATGGGACTAAGCAGCACTATGAGTCCCTCCGCAGAGCAAGAGTCCCGAACTTCGATGGAAGCTCCGATCCTGAGGTCGGACAAAATTGGATAAAAGAGGTGGAGAATCATCTTCGACTACTTGAGGTTCCACAAGGGATCAAGGTAGATGTGATTACACCTTTTCTTGTGGATAAAGCAGCCAAATAGTGGAAAGGAGTCTCACCAGCTATGGTAAGGGCGGGACCTATCACTTGGCAAAGGTTCCGAGAGGCATTTCTGAAGCAGTACTTCCCAACAGCAGTTCGAGTGCAGAAGCTGTCAGAATTTGAAAGCTTGGTTCAAGAACCAAACATAACAGTGGTGGAGTATTCATCTAAGTTCCACTCATTGGGAACTTACTCTCCAACCATCATGGGAGACGAGGCCTTGAAGATGCATCGCTTCAAGAAAGGATTGAACAGCCGCATTCAATCTGCCCTTGCTGTTATCGAACCAAACAGTTTTGATGAATTGATGGGAGCTGCCATCAAGGCTGAAAACGACATTAAGAGGCGTGAAGTGAGAACAAACTCAAACGTCCTCAGTCAAGACAGTACCAACCGGGCCATCAATTCAAGAGGCCTAAGTTTTCAAACAACCAATTCACCAGTGCTCCAGTCAAAGGAACCACTTCTTCCTAATCAAGCAAAGAAGGAGTCAAGTGCCAAACTTGTGGATTTACTCACACTGGTGAATGTCGTAAGAATTCTGGAGCTTGTTTCCGTTGTGGAAAGATGGACCATCGCATTGCTCAATGCCCTCTTCCAGATCCAAAGAATAGTCCAGCAGGAGAAACAACTCCAAACAAGCCTAAGGAAAACAAGACAAATGCTCGAGTTTATGCCCTTACTCAAGAAGAGGCTGACAACTCAAATGATGTCGTAGCAGGTGCCATTGTAATCAATGATATATCTGCGTATGTGTTATTTGATTGTGGTGCTACACATTCATTCATGTCTAAAAGATTTGCCAAGAAGTTAGGAGCTAAGCCTGATAACTTAGAAGAACCATATAGAGTAGCAACTCCTGCTAATCGAATTTTAGAAACTCGCACTCTATATCGGGATGTTAGTGTAATCATAGAAAATCAGAGTTTCACGGCAAACCTAATCCAACTAAACATGGTGGAATTTGATGTAATTCTTGGAATGGATTGGTTAGCCAAGAATCATGCTTTAGTAGACTGTCATGGAAAGATGGTAGCCATCCAAGCCCCACACCAAGAGAAACTTTTATTTCATGGCAAGGCCAAAGAACGGAAGACCCTTCTTTCTGCTTCTCAAACTTGGAAAGCCATGAAAAGTGGAGAAGAAGTTTATCTAGCCATGTTGAGCGAGGTAAAAGAAGGAACCACACTGACACTAGAAGAGATTCCGATAGTACAAAAGTTTCCGGTTGTCTTTCCTGAAGAACTCCCTGGCACAATCCCCGACCATGAAGTGGAATTTGAGATTAATTTAGTGCCCAATGCTACACCAATCTCAAAAGCACCGTACCGAATGGCTCCAACAGAGTTGAAAGAACTCAAAGAGCAACTTCAAGAATTGTTGGATAAGAAGCAGATCCGACCCAGTGCATCTCCGTGGGGAGCCCCTCTACTATTTGTGAAAAAGAAAGACAGGAGTATGAGGTTATGCATCGACTATAGAGAGTTGAACAAGATTACAATTAAGAATAAATACCCTCTCCTGAGGATAGATGACCTTTTTGATCACTTGAAAGGAGCCAAGGTCTTTTCAAAACTCGACCTGGGGTCAGGATACCATAAACTGAAGTCAAAGTGGAAGATATCTCTAAAACAGCCTTCAGGACAAGATACGGCCATTACGAGTTTACAGTGATGCCGTTTGGTCTGACCAATGCTACAGCAATATTCATGGATCTCATGAACAGGGTGTTCAGACCGTTTCTTGACAAGTTTGTTGTGGTATTCATCGACGATATTCTGGTATATTCGTCAAGTGAGGAAGACCACAAAGAACATCTCCGTCTCACCCTCCAGACGCTGAGAGAAAAATAACTTTACGCCAAATTCAAGAAATGCGAATTTTGGCTAGAGAGCGTCACATTCTTGGGGCACATAATATCAGCAGCAGGAGTATCTGTAGATCCTAAAAAAGTAGAAGCAATCTCCGATTGGCCTAAACCAAAGACTGTGACAGAAATTCGAAGCTTCTTCGGATTAGCAGGCTATTACCGAAAGTTTGTTGAAGGATTCTCTTCAATAGTAATACCTCTCACCAAACTCACACAGAAGAACTCTAAATTTCAATGGAGTGGAGATTGTGAGAAGAGCTTCGAGACTTTGAAGAAGAAGCTTACCTCCACGCCAGTGTTGGTATTGCGAACTGAAGGCAAAGACTTCACCATCTACAGTGATGCATCTAAAGAAGGTTTAGGATGTGTACTCATGCAAGAGGGAAGGGTGATTGCATACGCGTCGAGACAGTTGAAGCCGTATGAACAGAATTACTCAACGCATGACCTCGAACTAGCTGCAGTGGTCTTCGCACTAAAAATTTGGAGGCATTATCTTTATGGAGCCAAGTGTGAGATTTTCACGGATCACCAAAGTCTTAAATATTTGTTCACTCAAAAAGAACTAAATATGAGACGAAGACGGTGGATTGAACTTTTGAAAGACTACGACTTAACGATAAGCTACCACCCAGGCAAAGCCAACAAGGTAACAGATGCTTTAAGTCGAAAGAATACGAGTAAGGTGATCCTGGCATCACTTTCAGCAAAACCATGCCTTCGAGAGACAATCAAGATAAGTCAAGATAGGGATTCTGCTTTCGTACAACTAAAAGAGCAAGCTAAAGAGGGAAAATCACCAGATTTCGAAACGGATAACAAAGAAATCTTGTGGATGAAAGGACGATTGTGCATACCAGACATCGATAACCTTCGACAAGAAGTAATGTCTGAAGTACAAAAGTCAAAATTTTCAGTCCATCCTAGCAGTACCAAGATGTACAGAGACTTGAAGAAAAATTTCTGGTGGAGTGGAATGAAAAAGGACGTGTCAATGTTTGTTTCTAAATGTCACGTGTGCCAACAAGTCAAAGCAGAACACCAGAGACCTGGTGGACTTCTTCAACCATTAGAAATCCCGGAATGGAAATGAGAACATATTTCCATGGATTTTGTAGTTAGTTTACCCAAGTCGAGACAAGGTCATGATGGAATATGGGTAATCGTAGATAGACTCACGAAATCTGCGCATTTCTTACCTGTCCGCATGAACTATAATTTGGACAAGCTAGCCACCTTGTACATGAATGAGATTGTACGATTACATAGAGTTCCAGCCAGCATACTATCAGATAGAGATCCTAGGTTTACATCTCGTTTTTGGAAGAGCTTTCAACAAGCCATGGGAACGAAGGTCACTCTTAGTACGGCCTATCATCCTCAGACCGATGGCCAAACAGAGAGGACAATCCAAACTTTAGAAGATATGCTGAGAGCATGTGCTCTGGACTTCAGTGGTAATTGGAGCGAATATCTTCCCTTAATCGAGTTCGCGTACAATAATAGTTACCACAACAGTATTGGAATGGCACCATACGAAGCTCTGTATGGGCGAAAGTGTCGATCACCACTATATTGGGATGAATTCGGGGAAAAAGCCATCATTGGACCCGAACTAATCCAATAAACAATGGATAAAGTTGCTATAATCAAGGAAAGATTAAAAAATGCACAAGATCGACAGAAAAGCTGGGCTGACCTAAAAAGAAGACCCGTGGAATTTGAAGTCGGAGAAAGAGCATATGTGAAAGTGTCACCCATGAAGGGTGTAATCCGATTCAATCAGGGTGGGAAACTGAATCCCAGATACGTCGGACCATTTGAAATTCTTGAGAAAGTGGGAACACTTGCTTATAGATTAGCACTACCACCCGACATGTCAAGAATTCACAATGTATTCCACGTTTCGCAGTTAAGGAGATATATTTCAGATCCTAGTCATATTCTTGAAGCTAGACCACTGTTGGTTGAGAACAATTTAAATGAAGGACTAAGATATGAAGAAATTCAGATTCGGATTGTGGATAACAAAGATCAAGTACTGAGGCGACGAACTATTCCATATGTCAAAGTACAATGGTCCAATCATACCGAAAGAGAAGCTACTTGGAGTTGGAAGAAAAGATGCGAGAACAATACCCTTATCTCTTTGAGGATCATGTATAGCCAAGTTTCGAGGACGAAACTTCTCATAAGGAGAGAGGGATGTGAGAACCTGAATTTCCAACAGCAGCAAACATTTTTCAGCAGCTAGCAATATTCAGTAGCATAGGAAAATTCCAGCAGAAGCTAACAATTCCAGCATCAGCTAATATTCCAGAAGCTGGTATTTTTCCAGTAGATAGAATCTAGCAGCAGATGAACGAGATTCCAGCAGACAGTTACTGATTAAGCTCATGACTTGTAACTGAAGCATTTAACATGAAATAAAGGTTGTTAATGGCAGATTATGGCCATTAATTGGGAGACTAACAGTCAGAATTTTGCCTATAAATAACAACCTCAAACCTCTGAATTGGTGTTACACAAATATTGAGTTATCACTTGAATTTTCGAGATAAGAGAGTGCTTATTTTCGAGCATTAGAAACCAGTAGCGGGAGCAAGCATATTTCCAAACTTCAACCGAAACTCTCCAGCAAATTACGGTAAGTGGGCTTATGTATAAATATCTTGAAATCAGTTTGATAATTCCTGTTTTATATATTTCTGATTTCTGATTTTAAGCACTGAAACCTAGTGAACTAATGGTAGAAATATATATTCTGAACATTTCTGAATTCTGATTTCTGATTCTGGCCTCACCCCTTAGAGGAGAGAACATATAGGGGACTGATATCAGTTTAGCCATGAAATTCACAAGCGTGCTCAGTGCTTACTTGTTAATTTCTGATTTCTGTTCTGAATATTGATTCTTTTTCTGAAAAGAAGAGTTTTCTGTACATTATTTGTACTACTGTTCTGTTGAAAATGATTTCGAAAACTGGGAGTTATTCCCGCCCTCACTTACTGAATGACAACCATATAACTCACCCACCAAACCCATCTCAGATAAGAACGAGGAAGAATTGCTAGAAGAGGAAGAGCAGACTCAATTCTGGGGCTGGTGAAGAAAAATGTTATTTTCAGTTTGAACTTATGTTTTCCGCTGTATCTGTTAAGGCGTTATTCTGATGGGTTTTACATTTCCGCTGTAAAACATTATTATTTGACTTTATATCAGACAATGAGTATTCAGTATTATGAATAAAAGACTGGTTTCTGAATTTTGTACTTCTGAAGCTTGTTGTTTTCGAATGTAAATTTGAGAGCAACGTCGGTGTCGATAAACCCCGTCCCCGGGGCGTGACAGCTTCCGCATTTATATTATGCACTATAAAAACAGTCCTGATTTTTGTAAGAAATTGGCTTTTGGCTATTTTTTACTACATGGCTTGTTTTTTCGCGATTTCAAATTGTTAAACAATGCCGATGACATGTCTCGATTTAATGGTGTGACATTTAAGTGGTATAAGAACCTCTAGGTTCATAATCTGTCTGGGATTCTCCTGAAAAAATAATGTGAGATTTCACATAGTGATGGAAAAGCCTAATGTAATCCCCTAAGAAATGATCCAATGAACGAAGCTCAATGGAAGGACCTCTTGACAATGACCAACATTTTATTTTGGCAAAGTACCATCATTTAGGTCTCCAAAATCGTGTTTTTGTCTTTTTTTAAGTAATTATCGTAAAGCCAATAACTTCTTGTAGAAAAATCTAAATCCATTTCCGTCAACAGTTATGTATCTCTCCTGAATTTTCAATCCATATAAATATTTTTTTATTTTTGGAAAGTTTCTCGAAAAATCTCGTCTCACTCATACCTTGTGTAGAAAAACTTTAAAAATGTTCATTAATGTTTCTTTTTATCATTGTTGATTTTGTTTTATTATTCTAGGGCTTTCCATTTATTGTATTTCAGGAAATTCTCCTTGCACTTGTACTCAAATGTGTGAACTCTCCTTTACCAACCACGAGATTGCCATGGCAAACCTTTGACCTCAACTCAACGAAGAGCAACAAGAACACCAAGAGAAATTGTTGGCCAAAGACTCGGCATATGCAGACTTGAAGAAGGAGAAACAAGAGTTAGAAGAGCTCAAGGAGCACCTCCAGCTGACGTACAGAGGTCTGCCTACTATCTAAACTCAGAGGAAAAACAACACGAGGTGACTAAAAACAAACTAGAAGCTTCCACAGTCCTTGAACTGGACAACTTACGCCCACAAATTCTAGAGAAATCTCAGGCACTCCCAGATTTAGTAAATTATGCTGATGGAAAACCAACGCCGGCAGTAAGATGAGGCAACAATCCAAGAACTACAAAATTCAGTGTAGACCATGACTACTCTAAACAACCAGCTGCACAACCATGTTAATCATCTTTAAGATGTGTCGGCCAACTTGGTTGAGGAAGATCTTGAGGAGGATCCTGATGAAGAGCCTGAAGTAAAGCCTATGGATGATAAATCGGTGGGAGATTGAGAAATTTTCTACGACCAGATTAGGATTCTAGCATCGTACTCATGTAATAATGATTTATAATTCATTTTCTTTCTTTTAAATTTTCTTTTGCACTTCCTAAAACCATGATTTGTATTGCTTTCTCTTTTCCTTGGAATTAATCAAAAGTTTATTTAGTGTAATTATTGTTTGATTTCATTGATTTCATGTTTGGACCACTATGACTTTTTGATCATTATTGATTCATTTATATATATTGTCAACAAAATATCTTAGAAACTTGTACACTTGTAGAACATGGACAAAATACCAGTACGAAACAATTGCAACCCACATTGCAGAAATCACATAACAACCGGAACAACAATGAAAAGACAAGAATGCATCTCAGCCACCACCACCAGTATTGGGCATAAATCAAGCTGACGTGATGGTCATAGCAACCATTGTGGCTACCACAATCCAAGGGTTGGGAACCCAAACACCGACGACAATCTGCCACCACCACAAAACCTCAAACAAATATCATCAAGTACCACTATGATTCTCTCCAGAAGAATAGAGCTTAAACATTCAAAGGATATCCGGACCCCGAAGTTGTACAAAATAGGATAAAAAATATCGGGACCCAACTCCGCCTACTCGAGATTTACGACTAGTTCAAGGTGGATGTGGTGACACCATTTATAGAAGAAACAATACTATCTGGCTAAAACCAGATTACAAAAATTGAGTGAGTTTGAAAATTTCATTCAAACTTCGGATATGTCTATAGTAGAGTATACTTCAAAGTTCAACTCTCTTGGAACCTCGCCCTCATTATCATGGTTGATGATAAGATGCATCGGTTCAAGTGCAGTCTGAATAGCAATATTCAGTCAGACTTTACAGATTACCAACCCACGAGCTGCTGATCTGATGGGCACAATAATAAGAGCCGAGAGAAATATCAAGCATTGGAAGGGCAAGAATAAGAATAAGCAAACTCTTATTGGGCAATATTCTCAAAAGAAACATCCATTTGTCAGTCCAGCCTATCATTCAAAAGCACTTTGTCAACCCAATCTACCAAGAAGTCAATATGTGTCCCACCTACAATAACATTCATTTTGGGGATGCCGTAAGAATTCTGGTGTATACTTCAATTGTGGGAAGTTGGGATATGGAATTGCTGATTGTTCCGAGCTTAAGAAAAGGACATGGTCAAGTACTGATGCTACCTCCAACAAGCCGAAGGAGAATAAGCCCAATGCTCGTGTGTTTGCGATGACTCGAGAAGAGGTACATAATGCGAATGATTTTCATGGAAGGGTTTTTTTTACAAGTTTTTATCTAATATAATCTATAAATAAACTATCAATTAAAAAATTATAAATAATTAGAATTTAAGTGAAAAGAAAAAATTAATATAGAATAGAGTTTCCCATTCATAATTAAAAGTTTATTAGAGAGTAGTATTATTTGGTCATTGGTATTTTTAAGCTCTCAAACTGTTTTTTTTTTAAAATTATGTTTTATTCAAAATTAAATATTTACTTGTTAGTGTAATGTTACTCGGTCATTCAATCAACAATGAGCAACTCAGTCAGTTTTAATAAAAAAAAAATTCTAATAAATGTTAATACAAAATTTAATAAATTTATATAATTGTTATGTGCATTGGTGTTGTATGTTCTTTATTGAATTGTATGATTTTTTATAGCAGTTATATAATTGAGATTTATTGATAGGGGTAGGAAATACCGAAACATTATATAAAAATTTAAGAAACATATAATATATTTAAATAATAAAGTAATAAATTTAAAAAAATATAAGATTTTTTTCTATATCATAGCGAAATATCTGTATATTGCAAAGTTTCAATATAATTGATATGCTAGTTATACGTATCGAAAATTTAAGTATATATATTTATATACTGATACCGTATCGAAATTTTAAGACTGAAATTTCGGTACGGTGTCAATATATATTTTCGTATATCATAATTTTTTGATATGGTATATTATATATAGTTTTCGGTATGGTAACGTGATGTATACCATCCCCTATTTGTTCAATAGTTCTATTTGTTCAATAGTTCAATTCTAAATTGATAACTTTTGCCCTTCAAAAAAAAATATAATTAAATGAATATGGTTATAAATATTTTAAATTAAATTTAAGGAAATAAATTCAAGAGAAAATTATTATAAATATTTTATAACTCGACAAATCTATTATCTATTATCTATTACACTATTATAAATATATGAGTTTGAATTGTGAGCTTACCTTTTTACCTTTTTATTTATTTTATAATTTGTCATGTTCATTTGGTTCTTTAAGTAATTTTCATGTTAATTTAATATGTTAATTAATAGTGTACTTAACTTTCATTTGTGAGTTTTTTTTNTACTTTAATTTATACAATGACATCAAATTAATAGAATATCATTCTCATAATATTATACATTAAAAAAATTATTAATATAACAAACATTAAAATAATAATAGGAAGACGAATGGAGATGGGTGACATTGAAAAAAATTAAATAATTAAAAAATATTAAGGTCATATAAAACATCTTCTTCCCATTTACAATAGAGATGTTTTAAGACTACTTATGTATCAACAAATATACGTGATTGAGAGAAAATATTTGTATGTAGGTGATTTCAATATAAACATATAAGCTATTTAGTCAATTTTCGATATATGATGTTAAATAAATATTATCAATTAAATATATGATTTTCATTTGTAATCTTACCATTTTACCATTTTTTGTTTTACAATTTATCATGTTCGTGATGTTATTTAAGTCATTTTTTATGTTAGTTTAATGATATAATTAATAGTGTACTTAACACAATCAAACTAATTATTTTTTTAATTTACTTTAAAATTTAATTTTAATTACTAAATTGATACATTTCCGTCAAATTCATGAAAAATATCTATCATATTGATGATAGGTAATAATGGGCAGATGAATGGAGATGAGTCGGATTAAATAAAAATAAATTATTAATAAATATTAAGGTTATATAAAACTTTTTCTCCCATTTAGAATAAAGATATTTTCAAACTCTTTATGTGTCAATAAAGATACATGATTGAGAGAAATATTTGTATGTAAGTTAAATAAATATGCTGCTAAATAAATATTACTAAATAATATGCTTCATTTGATTATTTTGAGTTCTTGCAATGAGATGAGTTTTTTTTCAAAATATCACATGTTTTGGTGTTATATGTGGTTTCTATTGATCATGTTGTGTTTGGATTCCTTGTGTTATTTGTTTGTTCACCGAAAGAAAATATAAAACAAAACCATATATTTCACAAAAATGATTATTTTTAATTTTTTTTCCTTGAGATATTTTTTTAATTCTTAAACACATAATGCATGTTTTCAGTTTGCTTAGATTACTTAGTTTGAAGCGACTTAGAAAATATTAAAAATGATGAAATGTTTCTTCGTTTTTAGCTTATATCTCAGAATATAAAGAGATAACATTTTTTTATTTATTGGGACAAATGTATTTCCAGACTTCTATCTATAAATCAATATTCAAAATTTTCCAACATTTTTATATTCTCTATTCAAAATTTTTTATTTAAATTGATTGAAGGTATTTGAATTTGAGTTTTTATGTGCTTGATTATATTATTTTTGTAGTATTATTTATTGTGAAATTAATAGGTAGACTAAAAAAATTAGTGGATCTATGAGTCCTCTGGTGGACGAAAAATATTGATAAATTGTTAAAAGAGATAATATCAAGTAGATTTTTGGCATACGATTTTGTTATAATTAAATGATTATGCATTATTCTAAATTTTAATTGTATCACAAGTTAACACATATTTTGTCGTTGTCAGATATATTTTGTCAACGGTCTAATATTTTTCTTTGATTTAAGGAAAATTGTGTGACTTCGTATTATATTTTTATTTTTAAGGTTTTATTAAAGGATTTTTCATGATGATTTTGATGCACCATTTTTTCCTTTGTATGTTTTTTATAATGTCACACCCTTATTCTATACTTAGCACAATTACCATAATCAAAATAAGGTTTGAATGATATAACTATAGTATGAAGCAAATCAAACAAGATGCATCACTTTGACGGTTTATAAAAATTTTGACATGATGTCCCTATATTTTGTATACACCAAAAACTCAAGCAATACTATTTATACACACTTATAAACATATTCTCATATACAAACATACTTTGTATCATCATACATAACATGGAACTTGTTTCAAACCCTGACATAAAATTTACTACAATACATATGCGGAAGCTATACAATAAGGTGTCCCGGTTCTTGTCGAGGTAAGGCACGTTACAAGCATCCATTGGCGAACCGGCATCCTACGTCTCTTCACTACCTGATCCTGTAATACATGATCTACGTGAGTTTATAAAACTCAATAAGTTGGCACTCGTACGTATCCATATGCGTCGAAGGAACATACATATCAAGTCGTGACAACAATAAATCTTTAAACCATGTCATACCATAGCATATATTCATGTTCATTTTTGTACTTGAGCCTCATTAGTTGACCTGTACTACCGTGCTTGCTTTATTATATAGCTACTACTGTGTTGGACGTCAGGGAGCAACCTTTGGCAACCCCACGTCCCATGAACATATATTGGCCAATAGGTTTGGTGGCTTTAAAACCATCCATGATGTCAACAAGCTCTATATCATGTAAAATCAGTCATTTTCCTTTAATATCCATGTTCATGTTCATGACATAGTAGCACTCATCTTCAATATTCATGAGTTCCTTTCATATTTAATACATAACAATGGAATATGGTGCTATGTTTTCATAAATAAACATACTAACAATGTACATATAGCAATAGAAAATGAGAAGCATTTGAAATTCATAATATTACTCATGTATTACTTCAAGAACATGCCAACTTACAGTCCAAGCGTACGAATACTGGTTTGAGACGATGATTCTCGCTCCTATACTGTCAAACATATCAATAATTTAATTACTATGTCTATACTAGTGAAAGTTACCCCTCTACATGAAAAACAACTAAAAGAGAAGAAAACTTACACCCTTAGGAAGCTCTTGGGATGGAAAACTAAGTTCTAACCTCAAAATAATGAAAGGAATGAAGAAGAAAGCATTTGGAGGAAGTTTTCTAGGTTTTCTTTCGAGTTTAGGCTGTTAGAGAAGGTGAGAATGGTGGAAAGTGCTTACAAAACTCGATACTTATCTTTTTATACACTGCTGGGCGCATATGCGCGACTTTCCGGGCGCATATGCGCAGCCCGTTCTGCCCACCCACCGCATATGCGCGAGTTTTGGCGCATATGCGCGCCACATTCTGCAGAAAAACTCATTTTTAACTTCTGAATTAGCAAAAGTGGTCAACATGAAAGTTGTAGCCCTATGTGTTTTATTGCATATCCAATTGGCCTCATGTCATTTGAAGGTCTGAGTAAAAGGTTATGCTCATTCTCCTAACATGTGTCAGTGCATGAACAACGATACACACGACACATTTCGGGCCACTTTTGGCTCATCTTTCCTAATGATTTGAACATAACTCAAAACATGAAAGTTGTAGCATTATATCTTAGTTTTCTAATGGTCATAACCTCACATAATTTGGATGCATATTCTAATCATTATGCTAAAACCCTTCAAAACTACCACAATTCCATCTCATTTCTTATCAACTTCATTACACTACTTCTACCTACACATCTTAATATCACTATTTATACACATATTGATTCTCACTACTCCATGGACAATATAAAAATCATGTTCAATCTCAATATTAATACCTCAATCAATATGTAAAACATAATGAGCTAAATAACTATCTAATAATGACATAAATGTATTATTATCATTTGTACAATTAACTGGGCATTACAATTCTCTCCTCCTTCAAAGAATTTCGTCCTCGAAATTTGACGTACCATATAGTTCAGGATATCTTTGTTGAATCTCGTCTTCTCGCTCCCAAGTTGCTTCTTCAATTGCATGATTTCGCCATAATAGTTTCACCAAGGGTATTTCCTTGTCTCGTAACACTTTTGATTTCCTGTCGATGATTTGGACCGGTCGTTCTTCATATGAGAGATTCGATGCAAGCTCCAACGGTTCGTAATGAAGAACATGAGAAGGATTGGCCAAATACTTTCGTAGCAAGGAAACGTGAAAAACATTATGAACGTTTGATAAACTCGGTGGTAATGCAACTCGGTAGACTCTGTCTCCTATTATTTCTAAGATTTCAAATAGACCGATATATCTTGAACTCAATTTTCCTTTCTTACCAAAACGCAAAATGCCCTTCAATGGTGATATTTTTACAAATACATGGTCACCGATCTGAAATTCCAATCAACGACGTCGCACATCAGCATAGCTTTTCTGTCAACTTTGGGCAGTGTTCATTCTCTCTCTAATCTGGGTTACCAATTCGGCTGTCTGTTGTACCAATTCAAGGCCTAATAACTTTCTTTCTCCTACTTCATCTCAATGTACTGGAGAGCAACATTTTCTACCATATAACGCAGTATACGGTGCCATTCCAATGCTTGACTGATAGCTATTGTTATATGTAAACTCAGCCAACTATAGTTTATTGTCCCAACTACCTTGAAAGTCAATAGTACAGGCCCTCAACATATCTTCTAAGATCTGATTCACTCGTTCTGATTGTCCATCAGTTTGAGGATGGAACGCCGTACTAAATGACAATCGAGTTCCCATAGCATGATGTAAACTTTTCCAAAATGCAGACGTAAATTTGGGATCTCTATCAGATACAATGGACACTGGGATGCCATGAAGTTTCACTCTCTCTTTGATGTATTCTTCAGCATATTTATTCATCGTGTATGTGGTCTTCACCGGAAGACAATGAGCTGATTTCGTAAGTCGATCCACAATAACCCATATAGCATT
Source organism: Primulina huaijiensis (assembly GCF_012295235.1). Taxonomy (NCBI): domain Eukaryota; kingdom Viridiplantae; phylum Streptophyta; class Magnoliopsida; order Lamiales; family Gesneriaceae; genus Primulina; species Primulina huaijiensis. The sequence goes on along the minus strand of NC_133309.1, from coordinate 690,654 downwards.
GAACCCTCTTTGTGTTCTTGGCAAACCAAGAATGAAATCCATCGTGATATGTTCCCACTTCCGCTCAGGAATGGGTAATGGTTTCAGGAGTCCTGCTGGTCTTTGATGTTCAGTCTTGACCTGTTGACAAGTTAGACATTGTGCAACAAATTGAGCAATGTCCTTTTTCATACCTGGCCACCAAAATAATGGTTTCAAATCTTTGTACGTTTTCGTGCCTCCTGGATGGATCGAGTAGGGTGTAGCATGTGCATTTATAAGAATTTCGTTTCTGATCGTTCCTTGTTTTGGCACACACAATCTACCTCGATATGTCAACATTCCTTCTCCATTCAATTCAAAGTTCAAATTGCCTTTTTCTTCATCTCGCTGCCTCAGTTGTTGTAATTCATTGTCTACACTTTGTTCGGCCTTGATTCTATCTGAAAGTGTTAGTCGAACCATGAGAGATGATAATTGGATTGCAGTTCCCTTTGGCATAACATCAATCTTCAAATTCTGTAAATCTCATAAGATTTGTTCTTGTACTTGCATTGAGGCAATAGAACTGGACTTTCGACTTAACGCATCTGCAACAACATTGGCTTTACCTGAATGATAATTAATAACACAATCATAATCTTTCACCAATTCCAACCAACGTCGTTGTCTCATATTCAGTTCTTTTTGCGTGAATAAATATTTCAAACTCTTGTGGTCCGTGTAAATTTCACACCGTTCACCATACAGATAATGGCGCCATTTTTTCAACGCAAATACCATTGCTGTCAGTTCTAAGTCATGTGTGGGATAGTTCGTTTCATATTCTTTCAATTGTCTTGAGGCATAAGCAATGACCTTCTCATGCTGCATTAAAATTGCGCCTAATCCTTGTTTCGAAGCATCACTGTATACCACAAAATCTCTTGATCCTTTTGGAATAGCAAGGACCGGTGCTGAAGTCAATTTTGTCTTTAACTCTTGGAAACTGTGATCACATGCTTCATTCCATACAAATTTCACATTCTTTCGTATTAACGAAGTCAAAGGCAATGCTATCTTAGAAAATCCCGCTATAAATTGACGGTAATAACCAGCTAGCCCAAGAAAACTACGTACCTCGGTAACAGTGGTATGTCGTAGCCAGTTATTAACAGCTTCAATCTTACTTGGGTCCACTGATATGCCTTCTTTTGAAATGATATGACCCAAGAATGATACTTGTTCAAGCCAAAATTCACATTTCTTCCATTTTGCATATAAATGTTTATCTTTCAAAGTTTGCAAAACTAATTTCAGATGTCCTCGATGATCCTCTGTAGTTCGTGAGTAGATGAGAATATCATCTATAAACACAATCACGAACTTGTCTAAAAATGGCTTGAAAATTCTATTCATTAAATCCATAAAAGAAGCTGGTGCATTCGTTAGTCCAAATGGCATTACAAGAAATTCATAATGCACATACCTCGTTCGGAAGGCAGTCTTTGAGATATCATCTGATTTCATTTTTAGTTGATGATAGCATGATCGTAAATCAATCTTCAAAAAGATGGCAGCTCTTTGTAATGGATCAAACAAATCATCAATTCTGGGGAGTGGATACTTATTTTTGATTGTCACTTTGTTCAACTCCCGATAAACAATACATAAACGAAGATTACCGTCTTTCTTCTTCATAAATAAAACAGGTGCACCCCATGGTGAAAAACTCGGTCTAATAAACCCTTTATCAAGTAACTCCTGTAACTGTTCTTTCAATTCTTTCATTTCTGTAGGAGCTAATCGATAAGGAGCTTTTGAGATCGGCTGAGTTCCTGTCACAATATCAATCACAAATTCGATCTCTCTATCAGGAGGTAAGCCTGTTATATCATCAGGAAATACCTCTGGGAATTCACAAACAATATCTGTATTTCTTAATTCACAAACAGGTGGGTCAATAGTTAACACAGATGCTAAATATCCTTGACACCCCTTCTGTAGTAATTTACAAGCCTTCATACAAGAGATTATTCGAAGAGGTAAGGATATACCTGCACTTGCTACTGTGAATGGTTCAGCTCCTACTAGTGCAAACTTGATCATCTTCATACCACAGTCAATAGTAACTCTGTACTTCGAGAGCCAATCCATTCTCAGTATCACATCAAAATCGGTCATTTTCAGAACTATCAAATTGGCATACATCTGATGGCCTTGGACATATATTGGACACCCTCGCACAATATGATCTATCTGTAATTCTTGCCCGGAAGGTAAGGCTATGGCGAGTTGTGTCTCCGTTGTACTTGCTCTAATGCCCAGTCTCCTTACAAACGATTCCGAAATAAAGGAATGCGTGGCTCTTGAATCTAGTAAAACAATAGCAGTAATACCAGAAATCAAGAACATACCAGTGATCATCGATGTATCCGCATCCAGTTCCTCTTTAGTCATGGAGAAAAAGCGTCCATGTACTTTCTCAGAACTCCCTGGACAATTCCTAGCGAGATTCCCTGGCTTTTTGCAACGATAACAAACATTGGAACATTGCATACATTCACCGCCATGAAGTTTGCCACATTTAGGGCAAAGTGGTCTGTCTTGTTCTTTACGTGGAGGGGGACCCTTGCCACGAGGTTCCTCTGGTCGGGTACCTTTGCTATCGGTCTTTTTGCCTTGTCCTGTTCCTTGGCTCCTTTGAAAATACTGCTGCCTTCGCTATTGCCTATCTCTGTCAATGTCTTGCTCATCTTGTTCTGCCATAAGTGCTCTTTCCACTATCTCCCCGTATATAACAACCTTCGACATTCGTACATCTCTTTTAATTTCAGAGCGAAGTCCCCTCATGAAGTGTTCGCCCTTACTTGTGTCATCCTCTGCAATATATGGTACATATTGGACTCCAGCCTCAAATTGTTGTATATATTCAGTCATTGACATGGTTCTTTGCTTCAAATTCATGAAGTCACTGCTTTCTTGGCTCGTGCATCTTTACTGAAATATTTTTTGTAAAACACAGTTTTGAAAGTTCCCCATGTTAATGGTTTAATCGGTAATGCAACTTTTGCGCTCTCCCACCATATCCTTGCATGTTTTGTTAATAAAAAGATGGTACAAGTTACTTTGTTTGCATCTTCCATATGAAGGTAGGAAAAGATGGACTCCAATGATTTAATCCACTCTTCTGCTACTGCCGGATCGGTGCTTCCCATGAATTCGGGAGGGTTCAGACGTCGAAATCGATCATATACATCTGTTTGAACATGCCCTTATCTGGGTATCATGGCTTGTGCATGTGCCTGCTCATGAGTAGTCCGTTTCATCTCCAATAATTGTTGTATCTGCTCCCCATGAACTTTCGCTTGTTGTTGGAGCAGCTGAGCAAAATCATCCATAGGTCGTGGCGCACTGCCCTCACCTTCGAACTTTGACGGTTTATAAAAATTTTGGCATAATGTCCCTATATTTTGTATACACCAAAAACACAAGCAATACTATTTATACACACTTATAAACATATTCTCATATACAAACATACTTTTTATCATCATACATAACATGGAACTGGTTTCAAACGCTGACATAAAATTTACTACAATACATATGCGAAAGCCATACAATAAGGTGTCTCAGTTCTTGTCGAGGTAAGGCACGTCACAAGCATCCATTGGCGAACCGGCATCCTACGTCTCTTCACTACCTGATCCTGTAATACATGAGCTACGTGAGTTTATAAAACTCAATAAGTTGGCACTTGTACGTATCAATATGCGTCGAAGGAACATACATATCAAGTCGTGACAACAATAAATCTTTAAACCATGTCATACCATAGCATATATTCATGTTCATTTTTGTACTTGAGCCTCATTAGTTGACCTGTACTACCGTGCTTGCTTTATTATATAGCTACTACTGTGTTGAACGTCAGGGAGCAACCTTTGGCAACCCCACGCCCCATGAACATATATTGGTCAATAGGTTTGGTGGACTTAAAACCACCCATGATGTCAACAAGCTCTATATCATGTAAAATCAGTCATTTTCCTTTCATATCCATGTTCATGTTCATGACATAGTAGCACTCATCTTCAATATTCATGAGTTCCTTTCATATTTAATACATAACAATGGAATATGGTGCTATGTTTTCATCAATAAACATACTAACAATGTACATATAGCAATAGAAAATGAGAAGCATTTGAAATTTATAATATTACTCATGTATTACTTCAAGAACATGCCAACTTACAATCCAAGCGTACGAATACTGGTTTGAGACGATGATTCTCGCTCCTATACTGTCAAACATATCAATAATTTAATTACTATGTCTATACTAGTGAAAGTTACCCTTCTACATGAAAAACAACTAAAAGAGAAGAAAACTTACACCCTTAGGAAGCTCTTGGGATGTAGAACTAAGTTCTAACCTCAAAATGATGAAAGAAATGAAGAAGGAAGCATTTGGAGGAAGTTTTCTAGGTTTTCTTCCGAGTTTATGCTGTTAGAGAAGGTGATAATGGTGGAAAGTGCGTAGAAAACTCGATACTTATCTTTTTATACACTGCTGGGCGCATATGCGCGACTTTCCGGGCGCATATGCGCAGCCCGTTCTGCCCACCCGGCGCATATGCGCGAGTTTTGGCGCATATGCGCGCCACATTCTGCAGAAAAACTCATTTTTAACTTCTGAATTAGCAAAAGTGGTCAACATGAAAGTTGTATCCCTATGTGTTTTTTTGCATCTCTAATTGGCCTCATGTCGTTTGAAGGTTTGAGTAAAAGGTTATACTCATTCTCCCAACATGTGTCAGTGCAGGAACAACGATACACACGACACACTTCGGGCCACTTTTGGCTCGTCTTCCCTAATGATTTGAACAAAACTCAAAACATGAAAGTTGTAGCATTATATCTTAGCTTTCTAATGGTCATAGCCTGACATAATTTGGATGCATATTCTAATCATAATGCTAAAACCCTTCAAAACTACCACAATTTCATCTCATTTCCTATCAACTTCAATACACCACTTCTATCTACACATCTTACTATCACTATTTATACACATATTGATTCTCACTACACCATGGACAATATAAAAATCATGTTCAATCTCAATATTAATACTTCAATCAATATGTAAAACTTAATAAGCTAAATAACTATCTAATAATGACATAAACGTATTATTATCATTTGTACGAGTAACCGGGCATTGCAATTAAAAGTAAAATATTTATGAAACCATGACGTTAATAAGACGTCTTCTCTTTCTTTGAAAAAAAAATATTGAAAAATTTATATAAATTTTGAATAATATGAGTTAGTATTTAATTTGAGAGTGATTTATGCTTTCTGTTGCTCGTATATACTTCAATTTTTTTGTTATTGTACTAAATAAAATATTTTTAAACTTTGAGTTATCATTTTTTATGGAGGTTGTTTGTGTCATGAATTTTTTAAATTCATTTTGTTTAGTATTGTTGGCGGCAATTGATTTTTCTGATATTCTATTATTTATCTTGTTGTTTATATGAAAATATGTATGAGAATACACCAATCAAAGCCACATATTTTGTGTCTTAATTATGTTCTACGAAGAGGGTAATATATGATTCCTGTGAATTATATAATTTATTGGTTCTTCATACATAGTTAAGAAATGAATCAAATTTTGAACAAAAAATTTATGACAAACATAGTGGATGAAAAAAACATGGTAAAAAAAATAATGTTGCGTATTACTATGTCCCTATTTCTGTATGATATAATTCAAACACATTTTTTTAGATATTTGAAATTAGGTCTAATTAAGTGACATGAAACATATACATATATATTTGAAGGCGTATTTAAAGCAAAATATTAAGATCAAGAATGATTCATATTTAATTTCAACGCAGCACAATGAAGAAGAAATTGGAAAATTGTATGTGTAAACCTTTAAGGGTTATATAGTGATTATGTTGCTACTTCATGGTTTGCAACATATTGATGCCATATAAAATATCAATATTTCTCAAAGAATAAACAAAAAGAAAAAATTCTTCATTCAGAAAAAGAAATACATGAAAAAAAATTGTGTATAATTCTCATTCTATTTTTATTGTTATGAGAACAATTCTAAAGTTTTGTGGACACAATAGAACAATTTTGTGCATTTTTAGTAAATTAGAACATTGAGCCGGTTGCACTTTATGTCTTCCACTATTATCTCGATAGATTTCGAGGTGGCTAAGAGGTTGTTTTTGTTTATTTTTTTAGTTAAAGTGGCTAACAAACTAATTCATGAGATATATTATGGTAACATAGAGAACTACTCACCAAATAAATTCACTTAGCCGAATAGTGAAATTCAAATTGAATTATACAATATTTCATCATATTAATTTTGTCTATTATAAGATGCTCATGAAATCTAAACAGCTGTATTATTAGATGAGATATTGAATAAGACAAATACTTAGATATATATATTTGAATGATATCTCATATACATATCTTAATTACGTTATTTGTATCCTCAAGATTTTTAAAATACAATAATTAATTTTATATATCGTTCCACAATATATAAAATATAATAAAACAAAATGTAAACTCGATAGAATAAAATTTATTTTGTTTATGAGATTGAAACTATATCATCCTCATGATATGATACACGCAATCATTGTTCCAAATCTTCTAAAAAATGACGAACGAAATGACTTTCCTGAATTGCGTCAAATTAAACGATGACACAGTTCTAAGATATAGTCATTTGAAAAGATTTTCAAGTTTTTTTCTCACATTGATTGAGAAATAATTGTTAAAAATGTATTAAACTTATAGCTATATGTTGATAATATTGATACTAAATATATAAAAATGATATTACAAATATTACGATGTTTGAAGAAATTACAGCACCATTCATTGGTTATGTTATTGAAGAATATATAGGTTATACGTAATTTTAGTCACAAGTAAAAACCAATCACGACTAAAAACAACATTTATTCTTACAAGTTATAGTTGATGATTGTCAAAAACTGAATAATCATTCAACAATAAAATAAATATTTAAAAAATAAGATTATTGGATAAAAAATAATGTAGAAAACCGAAAAAACGTCCTGATAGGAAAGTAAACTACGAGCATGTCAAATCGCAGATGAGGATTTTAAATAACATAAATAGATGTCAAAGACGATCATATACTTGCTGAGTATATCAAAATGGTTATATGTATATTATAACAAACTACGACAAAGAGTTGTTTAGTTATCAAAATCAAACAAGAAGTATATTAAAAAGTGTGTAATGTGGATAAGATAATTTCTCCGATTCATACACCGTCTATGGTCATGATTTTTGATTTTGTGATTTGATTTGTTTCAATTAATAAATACTATTAGTCATATTTTAATTCATTTAAATATTATCAAAATTTCGTTCTTATATTTCCAGTAATTTAAATAAATATATTAAAATCACTTACAAACATGGCATTTGGCAAAAAGGCAGAGATCATTTTTCTTGCTTTGACTAAGTCCAGGCGATGCCTCCATGTCGATATCTTCTTTCTTCATTCCATGAGGCAACTCCCAGTCAAAGGAGTAGAGAAGATTGGCAAGTGCGAGCTCCACGATTGCGATTCCCAGATTGATTCCAGGGCATCCTCTTCGACCTGAACCGAATGGGAGCAACCCGAAATCCTGCCCTCTGTAATCTATAGTACTATCCAAGAATCGATCGGGGTTGAATTCAGTTGGATTTTCCCAGTACTCAGGGTCTAAGCCGATTGCGTGAAGATTCACATAAACTACTGTTTTTGGAGGGATTTCGTATCCATCTATGCTGCATCTTTCTATGGTTTCCCTTGGCACTGAGAGCGGATTGGGAGGAAACATTCTTAATGTTTCTTTGATGATTGCTTTTAAATAAGCAAGATTTGGGACATCATCTTCATCCACAGCGCCTTTGTTTCCTACTAAGTTTCGGACTTCTTCCTGTGCTTTCTTCATCGCGTGGGGCGTCTTCATCAGAGCCGCCATTGCCCAAACAATCAGTGCTGCACTTGTTTCTGTTCCAGCTACGAATATATCCTGTAATATTCATACAATAACTAATCAGTAATTCATCTTAGAAATTGAAGTGGTATTATTTAAAGAGTTGGTTTTGGTCCGATCCCGCCTAGCAGACACTCTGCAATATTGAATAAGATGGTTGAATTGATTCATACGATGAGGACTCCCTTGACGTTGTCCCATCCGAGATTGACCGAAGCGGCTTCTTCTTGTTTCAACCTGATCAACAGAGCAAGAATGTTGTCATTCAGTGATTTGGGCTTCTTTGGATCAAGTTGATCATCTACAAGTTCTTGGCAGAACATATCCAAATCTTTAAAAACCTTCTCTAGTCTAGAATTCATTCCACTTAATTTATCAATCCAACCCAATGAAGGAAAATAATCGCCCACGAAGAACCCTGCTAGCATCGCTTGAGTTTCTCTGAAAACCTCATTGAACCTTCTTTTTTCTTCATCGTCGTACTTCTTCCCGAATCCGGCTCTACATATAAAGCCGTTGGTCAGCAAGAACGCGGCCCGGCTCAAGTTTATCAACTCATTGGAATCGGACTTCTCGATCATATCTTCTATCATGCAGGAAACTTCATCTTCCCGAACGGGTCGAAATGAGATCACCTGCTTAACACTAAATAGATGGAGGAGGCTTATTTTTCTCATTTCCCTCCAAGTTTCATTGTAGGAACACACGGTAATATCTGAACCATTGTAAGTAAGTTTACTTAAGCAAGTAAACTGTGGCCTCCCCGAGAGAGCCATGTCATTGTTTTTCAGGGCTAGTTTGGCTACTCTTGCGGAAGAAACCACGATGGCGTCTCGACAGCCAAATTTCATCGACATAAGGGGGCCATACTGTTTTGCAAGATCGTAGAGGCACAAGTGTGGACGGGCTGGATCGAATTGATGCAGGTTTCCGATGATCGGAAGTCCTTTCGGACCTGGTGGGAGTAGGCCAGTTCTCTTGTGTATGAAGAGATTGAAAAGGAAAAATATTGAGAAAGGAAGCACGGCCAGAAAAAGAAACATGGTTCCCTAATTGAATTAAGCTAAAGAAATGGGAGATTTCTCAGTTCAGATAGTTTTTTTTTTCCCTGATATTCATATGAAATAATTTGTAGTTTTATCAACACTTACAACAACAAAAAGATTAAAATTAAAAAAAATCGAGGGATACGGCTTATATATAAATGACTAAAATCGTAAAATAAAAAATAAAAAAAAAAAAAAGGTAAAACCAACATTGAAATTTTGCCATTGAAGAGCCACAAATTTATTTACACCAACTTATTGCAAATTTTCATAATAATTTTATTGTTTACGATTGATTGTAATGTATTATTTCTTGATATATATATAATAAAATATAAAATTCAAATAAATCAAGTTAATTGTCAAAGAATCCAAAATATTGTAAGATATCTATCTGTACAGTAGGAAACTTTGAGGAAACACGGTCGCTATCGATTTAAACGACACATGAAAGGCACTTAATGTTATTTTATTGATGCATTATTAAGCCATTAAAGCTGCCAATTTTCTCTCCTTTTGACAAATGAAAGTTAAAAAAAAGTCTTCAAAATTTTCATCTATTTTTTTAATGACATAACACTGGATAATGCTGATATGTCATCGAAATATTTTAACATGACATAAATAATTGATGACTTGTATCACGTCATATAAGAAATTAGATCAAAATAGTCAAAATTCAAATTTGGTGTATCAAAACTAAATTCAAAATTTAATGGACCATAACCCAAAATTGAACAAATTAGAGGTTCAAAACTATTACAACTGTGGAGTCCTTAGCTCCTAATCGTTATTACAATGCAATTTGATTAGAATTAATTAATTACAACGGAAAACGAGTAAATATTTTTCTTTACAATGAGCCCAAAACGTGTCAATTGTAATTATAATATTTAAATAGTATATAATATAGTCTCGTCTCAACACGTCACAATATAAAACAAGCCCACACGTAATCCAAAACAACTACATACAACCAAACTCATATCCTCGGGACATACCCCGATATATAGATACATATACATATATACTGGGAAACAACTACTAAACCTCAACTCAAACTGTGACTCCCTCCAAAAGCACCCTTTCCGGTCTCCTGATATCCTGGAATACCTGTCATTGTCCACATACAAAGACAACAACAGCCCCCTCTGGGGTGAGCAAACCTCAGTCTGAAACAACCACAATATATACCACAGATATCTAAACAATGATATATGATATGCAATGCATGTATATCGTGGAGGTATCAGGTCAAATGCCCATTCACTGAGCATATATCAGAATCAATCGAATCGATATCAAATCAATGCTCGAGCTGGCACATGGGCCTCAATCAGGGATACTCGTATGATAACGTCGACAAAGCGCTATCAAATCCCAAATCTCAATCAATCAGCGGGGCCACTGATGACTATGTTTTAAGGGCCACATAATGACAAACACAGCATCGTGTTCACAAACCTCAGAATCAAATCCAATCATATCAGGGTATCCAAGGATCATAGCTCAACGTGCATGTCATGTATGTCACATAAACTCAACAAATAAGGCATATAGATATGTATTCTCAATCCAATCCATCAAACATATATCATATAATACAGATACCTGTCGTATGTTACTCGGTCGCAACATACATCAATTCTTCGTTTCAGTTGATGTAGTTTGTAGATATCAATATAAAATCTATCTACATCAATAACATACTCATTTCAATCAATAACATCATTCAAAATCAACAATATAAGTTTCAAATATCTTTTGAAACTTCAAAAATTCATATCAAATCAAAATCATAACATAATTCAATTTCGACTTCAAAACTTATATTCTTATCGGTTACTCTATCGCATATATAATTAGAATTAATAATAACTGACACACAATTCTTCAATCTCAATCCAATGATTAAAATTCCCTAATTATAATAAATTGAGAATAATTCAAAATAATATCAATATAATCATCTCTTTTTCGTTAAAATCATAAACTATTCAAAAATCTTCCATTTCGGTATGATTTAGCAATTTATTAAATTTACTCCAGAAATCGACGAATTTCAAACATCACTAAAAATATAAAATTTATACCTCAAATCGAAGATCTCGTGTCAACGATCTCAGAACTGAAGTCGGTTCGTCGATTGAATAAACCGATAAGTCGCACGATCGAAAAGAAAATCAAAACCCTATTCTGTTCTTTCTTTCTTCTCTCCCTCTCTGTTCTCACGGTTGAAGATGAAAAATTTTTCACGTAACTTCAATTTTATCTTTTTTTTAATATTATTATATTATATTATATTATATTATATTATATTTTATTAATATAATATTTATCATTTTAACATCGGTATATCTCTTTGGACCAGTCAAACGATCAAATTTCTCAAAAACTCAAAACATGAAACTTCTATATCTTTGAGTTTTCTACGTTATATCCAAATTTCAAATCATTTTGACTTCATATAACAAAAAAATGTCATTAATTACCATTTTACCATTAAAATTAATTCATTATTTTTCAATTTATTTACGGAAATGTCATCAAAATAAATTGAATATTTTTCAACTTATTTAACTAAATACCATCAAAACTATTTTATTTTTCGCAGTCTCACAACAACCATTGGATGAATCTTATAATACAAAAAAACGGTTGGAGTAGCGACCATTATAAGATAAACCGTCGCTATTATAGCGACGATTTATGTTAGCGACAGTTTAACAAGACCGTCGCTAAATTAGAGATGGTATTGATCAACAAAACCGTCGCTAATTTGTAACGGTTATTGAGAAACCGTCGTTAATAGAAGGCGACGCGACCTCCGGTTACGGACCACCAAACCGTCGCTACAACCGTCGCCTAACTCTTTAGGAGACGGTTTTAACCGTCGCTAGCCTTTTTTTTTTTTTTTTTTTTTTTTTNTTGACCTATGGGTGGGTGCGGGTCAGGTATTGTCGGGTTTAGGTAGTTATGATCGGATACTTGACATTTCGGGTTAGGGAAAAAATAGGATAGAATAAAACATGGTCACATGATATATGATATTAGTTTTTCATAGTCAACCAGATAAGTGAATGATTCAAGGGATTTTATAGATAGTTATGAACATTTTTTATATTCTAGAAGGCTGTTTCATTAATTAATTGCTTGCTTATCAAATTGAATTATATATTATATAATTAACTTAGGTTTGATTGTGATGTGATTAAATAAAAAAATTCTCTGTATCACATTAGAATCTACCATGCTGGGAAAAATAAAGAAAAATGTTGCTCAATATTCAAATTAATCTTCCAAATTGGAAAAAAGTAAAAGAAAGTTGTACCTACGTGAGTAAAGGTTGGCATGGGCTTTGATTTGGGCCATAATAATTTAAGTAAGTCTTTTGTTAAATGGTTTGACAGATATTTATTCAAAAGACGGGTCAATCCTATTAATATTATTACTTCTCATACTTTATTTTATGTTTGTCCGAACATGCATGAATTTTTTTCCCAGTTTGTTTCAATTCAACTGTTAAGATGTTGGCTGCACTTCTCTTGCTTCACATGATCGTGTTAGTTATAAGGTATCACACAATATAAATGTAAAACTATAGAAAAAGAAGACAGAATTATATTTTCGGTCATCAAATTCACACTTTTTAAATTTGTCTTGTTAATAATAAAATTTTTATTTATTGTTGTCTATTTTTGGTCTTGTTATGGTAAATTTTCATTTTAATCACGTAAATATATGTTTTTCATCTTTAATCCTTTTGACGGAGTTCATGGTGATCACAGGTCAAAAAATATCCAAAAATGAAAAAAACTTACAAGTTACAAGACTATAAATGAAAATTCAATATGGAATGAACAAAAGTGAAAAAAAAACATGCAAATTACAAAACTAAAAATACTAATTCACCGCTAAACAGACTCAAAATAGAAAAAAATGTAAATTATGTTACCTAAAACTAAAATATAAATTTTTGGCTTTACATTCAATTTGACTTTTAGAACATTGTCATACTCATAAATATATCATTAATTAGTACTTAATAATTAAGTCATTATAATAATTCATCTATTCAGTAGATAACTTATATATATCAAATAAGAATTTTCCGTCCAAATTACTTGCTAAAAAAAATACAATATTTAATTAGCTTGTTTAATTTTTCTTAAAAAAATCGGTTGGGTATTAAAAGTAATAAGTTAAATAAGGTTTTTCAAAGTAAATTAAATTACTATTTAGTAATCATAAATGTTTGACCTAAATTCACGTTATTTCGAGATTACCTTAATTTGAAAGAGTTAAGAATAGTAGTTTTCTTTCAAAACCATATGCATATTGTATCTCTAGATCTGCCTTCTCTTATTCCCAATAAAATTAAAAATGAGATTCAAAAGAGTTTCAAATAGATGTTAAATTACCCTCAATATAAACATGTCTATTACACTCAATAATCAGAAATGTTTGACACTCAATGCATGCAATTCGAGATTTCCATAATTTGAAATAGTTAATGCATGATATAATTATGTCAAAAGCACCCGATGTATAATTTTTGTCTCTTAGGCTGCCTTATTTGAATTATAAATTATAAATAATGTTGTGTTGTATATTATGTTGGAAACCAATTTTTTATTTTATTTATCTTACTACATTTATGTACTTCAAAATTGAATTCTGAAACGACTCATCTTTTTATCACCATCTGTGAGTTGAATCCTTTCAAGATGCAATGGATGTTTAAACTTAGATTTGTGAACTATCTATATATGGAAATAACGAGAACAATGAGTCATTAAGTTTGGAATATGTCTTTCCTGATCGAGAAGTAAAAAATATTATTCTTCTATTTGTACAGAATTTTAATCATTACGCATTTGCTAATATGATAATTTTATTCTATATTACAAAGTTCACTAATACATAGTAGTATAAAATGTCCGATAATGAAATGGTTAAACTAATTCTAAAGAAAGCAGCTTACTAGAAGATACCTTATAAAATTTATTGAGATTGATTTGAAATACACATCGTAAATGTTAATAAAATAATTTTTCTGGTTTATTCATAATTTATTTATAATCACATATTTCATTTTTCTTTAGTAATAATAGACTGTTGTGTACATTATGAAGATATTTTGTGGATAAAATCAGAACATATTTGTATAAAAATATTGATGAAGAAATTGTTGTTATCCTTCAAATGTGTCGAATACATGTCCTGTCACAAGATTGTTTGTGAATGGGGATTCAGACGAAGTTACTGAATTTTGAAAAAAGTATTTCTCATTAATTTTATTGAATTTGATTTACAAAAATATTTATTTGATGGATCGGTTCGGGCACCTTTGAAGGTGCTTCAAACACAATATTCTCAATGAACTTCAATAGCTCGTGTTTTAAGAATGTAAACATTGATGAATTAGATCGCGTTTGGTTTTAAACCAAGTGAAAAATACTCGAAATAATCGTTCGTTAAGAAAGCTAATCAGTTTAAAACTTTTAACTTGTGTAAACTGAATAACTGAAATAAGAGAGATCAGTTCTTGCATATATCAGTTCAATTATGGTTAGAACTGAACTGATAACAGCTCGAACTGATCAAATTAGTTTTAAAACCAAAATTAAGCATATAAATACACAAGATACGTTTATGAATGTTCGGAGACTTCAACTGCTCCTACGTCACCCTTTCTACCACCTCAGTTTGGTTCCACTAGAAGAGTTTGATTTATACCACACTTTGTACAAATCCACTCAGTTTAGGACTTACCCTACTGCATAGCTGAACTCCTATCCTAGATGCTACTACTTAAATAATAATTCACCCAAGTGTAGGTTGTCTGCAAGTAATATATTTCGTAAGTACGAGATCGATCCACAGAGAGGTTATTTTGAGTTTAAATTTATTAATTTATAGATTACTAAATGCAAGAATGAAGTTTACAAATTATAAATTTTGTCAAGGCTTGAGGATTTATTCTTGGTTTATGTAATATTGTTTAACTAAAAGTAAAACAAAAGAAACAATCATAAATAATGGTTCTAAGAAAATTAAACACACACATAATATAATATAATTCCCACTATAGAAAATACCGAATTAACCGATATTTTATATATGATACCTATGGTTATAATTATAACTATATAAATAAATAATTGCATAAAGTAAATGTTAACTTAAATCATTATATTTCATTTAGAACAACCGGCAGAGCCACGCTATTGCCTAAATGAAATCAAGTTGTTATATATATATAACAATAATAATAAGTGATAAAATATTTATTGTATAAAATTAAACAACAAATCAAGATAACCACTTCAATGGTATCAAGCATTTGATGTAAATTGATAACAACAAATAATTCATTTTTATACCTACAATAAAAATAAGTTAGCTAAATGAAAAGAAATAAAGAAAAAATATACAAAATATAAACAATCTTACTTCACCAAAAATGCATCCTCTTCACCTTGACATAATAGATTTAGCTTGCCATGAGCTTACTTTTGATCAACACTAAAATATCACTCATAGTTGAGAACATGAAAGAAAATATATTGGAACTTAGAACTTTGATACCCACTCACATTATATTTTACAATGAAATAGAATGATTCTCAAGCTAGCACAAGGCCTCTATTTATAGGCCAAATGAGAGAAAGGGTCAAAATTTTTATTAATGCCATGTAGTTGCAATAGTATTCTTTGTCTCTTCCAAGTTCAATTCCATCTCTCTTCTTTCAATTCTTTGTTCCAAGACTTTAATCACCGAATTTGACTCTGCTCAAAACGACAAACATGTGAGGAATTGTCTATAGATGAATTTGGTCACTTGGTTCACCTCATTTGGTTAATTATTGAAATAGTTATGATTTTTTTACTATATGCTGGTCATAGTAAAAGTAAATTTGTCCTCCTTTTGATATTTGCACAATTTGATCATCTTAATGAACTTTTTAGGCAATCATGTTTTCTGCAAAGTTGTAGATAATTTCTCAAGGATTTCAAACGTGTTTGAGTCATCTCCATTTGAATTTTCTAGCTTGAGTTATCATTATTTTACCAACACGTAGAAAACCTTAAAATAAAACATATTTAGTAAGACAATTAAATATAAACAAACAATACTAAAATAACATAATTTTATAATTTTAATGAAACTTAAATTTTAAAATACAGGTTTTAACATATAATAAATTATTAATTTTAAGTTTCATCACACCCCCACACTATCTTATTACTAGTCCCTTAGTAATAAAATTTATCGGAAAATCACAACCTAGATTCTTTATTCCTTTTATATATTCAAATATACAAACATATTCATTTTAAAAACAAACTCATATACCGATTTATATATATATATATATATATTTTCATTTAATATAATAATATATAATTAGATGTGTTTTTATTATTATTTTCACATAATATATAAAGTAACAATATATATATATATAT